>NW_023411484.1:0-32897 GCF_903995425.1 Onychomys torridus
CCACTGAGCTGTGCAAAAATGGTGGTATGCTTGTATTTAGAAGGAATTATTTTTCTGTCGTCCCAGAAATATGAGAAGAATAACCATGGGCATTCCCTTTTTGGGGGCACAGGCGACAGCAGTTGTAGATTAAAAAATGATATCAAAGCTCAGAGAGAAAAAAGTCTCAAATACAAGAGTGGGAAAAAAAAAACTGGATGACAAATTATTAATGATTGATGTACTGTTTTCAATGTACATGCACAACATATGCCACACCACCACACCACACACCACACACACACACACACAGAGGAAGAGACGGGAGAGAAGATGAGAGAGAGAGAGAGATGAGACGAGAGAGAGAGAGAGATGTTATTGTGTTACTTGATACTGAAGATTCAGGACTCAGGATTTTGGACTTGGATGTTTATCTTTCATATCTGGAAAACCGCTGACGGCAATTTCCATGGCAAAGTGCTATTGCAAGAGAGATTCTTCATTTGTCACCGGAACAGGAAGAAAAGTGTTAAATGCAATATTTAACCAAGGCAGTTTACTTCTCTTTTTTGTGGATTTAGCCTTACAGTTACATCTTGTCATTGTGAACTATTCCACCAGAAGAGCTTAGGTGGAGAATGGAAAGGGTAATGATCACAGGCTAGTTACTCTAAAAAATAATATTAAATTCATAACAAAAGGAACTAACCTCACTTACATCGAGTTCATGAAGTAACTAACTTAAACATGTATAATTTGGGTTCTTGGAATTACACATTTTATACGTCAAAAGTTTACATGTGTGTAGGAAACATAGATTCCAGTAGAGACAATAATTTCTTACTTTAGTTAAAATTATTGACTCTATCCTTAAGATTGAGAAAGGGAGTTTCATTGCTGTTATTATATTTCTGTAATAGAATTTCATTTATTTTCTGTATGTTACATAAGTAGGTGTTTTATTGTGATTGGAATTAAATCATAAAGCTGGTTATTCAAGACAGGCTTTTTTTTCTGTGTAGTGTTGGAGCATGTCCTGAATTTCAATCTGTATACCAGCGCTGGCCTCAAAACTCGCAGAGAGTATTACCCTGCTTGCCAACTCACTCCAGCAAAAGGCATTTGCTCCACCATACCCAGGGTGAAGACGAATTTTTAAAAGGGTGAAGCTGTGTTAGTTTTCAGTATATGTTCAAAGCTATAAAGGGACTAAACTACATTAACTTTTCAAAAGTATCTTTCATTGAAAATTACCTTTTTATATATTTCTATACCATATTTTTTCTCCAATCAAGTGAAATATACTTCTAGAAAGATATCTTTATTGTAGATGATATTTTTCATTGTATAATTACTGTGGAATCATTAATCTTGACTCTTTCCAACACTAGCAGGATTTTACATGCATAAAAAATTCAAGAATGTATCCTAGCCAAATACTACTGTTGAAATTCCAAAGATACAAACTGGGTACATTTCTTCCCTTTCATTACCCTTTTAATTTTCTAAAAGCCAATTTCGAGTGTTAGTGCAATCGTCTGATTACAGAGAGTCCATCAGGGATTACATCATAATCCTTGCTGCAGAACTTCCTGGTTTATACTCGGAAGATGATGAATACACAGAGGTTACTGAAGTTCCTACATTTGCAATTCCCAGAGGCAAATAAAGATCCACACAAACTGCGTTTAAGTTTCTGTGATCTCCAGAGCATGACCTTGGGTGCATCTTCCCTTCGCTTGATTTCAGTTTATTATTCTCATATGTTTGAGTCAGAACTTCTGCTGATCATATGATTTTACAACATAACCTTATTCTTTTAGGTTATGATCTTAACATATGCCTTTTGCAAACGTATACCTAAAGAGTTTCCTTTATAAGGAAATGAATAGCGACCAGCATTACTTCTGTGGTTATTTGAAGTCAACTCATTCGCAATCAGCATTCTGCATTCAAACAACAATATTACTGTTTTTCAGCAGGCATTGAAAGTTTTTTTCTTTGCTTTTAGGTTTACCACATACTATATCTTTTTACCAAAAATTACTAAACAGATAACTTAGATCTAAAAGGTTTATAGGTGAATATCTTGATTTAGTGCCACAATAAATTAATCTTCAAGTATCCTATTGTTTAAAACATAAATATCAATTGTGTGTGCATGGTGTCATATATGTCTCATCTTATTGAGTATTTGAGTGTATATTTTTAATGTATTAAGTACTCCTTGTTTAAAACTATCCATAGTAAACTATTCAGTTTCATAGGTAAAGGAAAATACACAATTGTTTCTTATAGGAAAACTTGAGGTCTTAAAATAGGAGATACAGTAATAGTTTTGGGAATTTATAGCCAGAGAACCTGTGACGATCAGTGGATTGGGAAAAATTGTTAGGCATACAGTGAAAATCTGGCTTAGGAATGATCAGAATGAATAACACATTCATTTTAAATGGTAATGAATCAAGAATTATAGTCAGAGTGCAAGCTGATAGATTCACTTGTACAAAGATGATGAGAATTCTGCGTTAAAAATATAATTTATATGGAGTATACCAGCTATCCTGAAATAAGTATACAATCCGAGTTGAAATCTGATCCAAGAACAATTATTTAAAAAAAACAATTCATCAATAGGATGCATCAAGACCATCATGACTCCGCTGTTGTCATTGCTTCTGTCACTGTCCAGTGGGACAGAACAAGATAAATTTCAATGTCCAGCAATCTGTGCATTCTGTTAAACGTGTGGGAAAATATCATGGTCTTTCCAAAAGATCTTCAGCTTCTTCTGACATGTTAACAAAAAGTTTTGGTTAGAAATACCAAAGCCCAGTGTCATTCACCAGAACTCTCTTACTTCTTGCTTTCTTTCTATTTCTTCCTACCGTGGGCAGCAGGCTGGTGCAATTAAATGCTGCAGGCAAGGTCTCCACCCTAATTTTCAGCTTGGGCTTGCAATGGGAGGACATAGCAAGGCATACTGCAAACAAGCCAAGGGAAGAAACGTTTTCAATTTGACATCAGACACACTTAATAGGATATTATATTATCATCTGTGACACATCACCTTGTTTCTCACACATTTCACCAGTGCGGATTAGCATCTCCATAGACAAAGGAGTTATGGTTATTGGCCTGCTTAGGTACAGTTCACTTTCTGGAAAAATAAAGACCTCTACCTAGGTAGCTTAGTATCTTCTTGGAAGCCAGAAGTACCTGGTGTCACTCAGATGAAAAGGGCTAACATCGGATTTAGATTCCTTCTTTGCACATGCTCTTGGCCTACAGTCTAGAGTCTTTCATCCTTTTATACTCTCCTAAGGGACACTGTCAACTCACTTCTACTTCTTTTGGCTGCACATCATTTATTCTCATCTCTCTTGTGGCCAGTCTCAATTGCTTAAATGTATTCTTCCTTCTACTGATTTTGTTCATGACACATTAAGGCTGGTATTGATATCCTGAATATTTACTGGAATTATGTCAGGAGTTAAGGATCCTCAACATGCCCAGGACTCACTCACTTTAATTTCCTTTTCTTCCCTGAATTGCTGATAATCTGTGGCACAAAAACCCAAGAGACCACAAAGGAGCCATTCTGATGCAAACATCACAGGGTCTTGTAGTTTCAGAATCCACACCTTGATCACCCATGGTTGATGCACCAGATGGAGAGTAAGTGTCGGTAGCAGCTGTATGAAATTTAATGGGTTTAAACTTTTTTGGCCCAGAGCTACAATCTGATATCTGATCACAGGATATCTGGATATCCACAAGGGCCATTATCTGTGGATAGGATGTCTTGCAGTTTTCTGGATTTTGTTAAACTTTGCTGCCCTGTTTCTTAATGAGCTGCTTCTAGGGTATCTGTTCTAATTGTCATGGCACATACCTGAGGTTCTTCCTGGAGCTGAGCACAGTCCCTGATCATCAAGTGGTCTGAGATGGTGGCCTTTCTCTAAGGTAGAGTCTGTAAAACAAGTCTAAGCATTCAGGTTGCCTTCACATACTCATGCAATGAAACCTTCTTTCTTTCAGTTATTTTGTATTTTTTAATAAATAATTTTCTTTATTATTATGTTTTAAATTTATACATCAGCCATGGCTTCCCCTGTCCTTCCCCTCCCGCCCCCACCCCCTGCCTTGCCCCAGCCCCTACCCTCCATTCCCATGTCCTCCAGGATCAAGGAATCCCTGAGGATTCATTTAAACATGGTAGATTCAGTACAGGCAGGTCCTGTTACCTCCTTCCAGACTAAGCAAAGGGTCCATGTGTAAGCCCAAGGTTTCAAACATGCATTAAGGACAGATCCTGGTCGCACAGAGTGCATGCCTCCCAAACAGATCAAGCTATTCAATGGTCTCACTTAACCAGAGGTCCTGATACAGCTGGCAGCTCCACCATCTTTGGTTCATAATTCATGTGCTTCCATTCTTTTGGCTATTTGTCCCTGTGCTTTTTGCGATCTTGGATTCAAAAATTCATGTTCTTACAGACCCTCCTCTTTCTCAACATTTGGACACCTGGAGCTCCACCGGGGGCCCTGGCTGAGGATTTCTTTCAGTTATTAATGCTGGACCTTTGTTCATCTTCTAGATTTCTTTATTGAAAACATTTGTGGATATTTGATGTTGTTCCCAGAGTACTTTCCTAAAGCCATCCTTTCCATCTGCTTTGAAAATGATATGTTCTATGGCCTCAGCAACATTCTGAGGTTTTTTTTTTTTTTTAATTTTTTTTTGCTGTTTTTTTTTTTATTTTATTTTTTTTTTGACCAACAAACTCTGTGTTCATTAATTTGAATGTGTCAAAATCTGTGGTGATTTCCCTCTTCCACAGAGTGATCTGCTTTTAGTAGGAGTGGGATGACAAGAAAGAGGAAGACAGGTACATGTACCAACATTTTGATCATCATTTCTTCTTTTTTTCACCCCTTGTTAGTTCTCAATTCTCAGTTGATCTCTCTTTCTACAAGCTAGAGTTTAGGGATGACATTTATTTGGTTTAAGCTTGTTTTCAAACTTCTTATTTTTGTTTTTATGCTTCTATATATTGAGGCAAATTACAGGAACACAATGTAATTTTCTTTCAGGTTGTAGCAAGAATCCTTTGCAATTTCTTTTCCTTGTGATGTAAACCATGTTTTCTGAGTTTATTGGAAGACATTTCAATTCACCTGTGTATATCCTGGTTCAGCTTATTTGGAGGGGCTTCTTGTTCATGTCCTCTTTAGCTATTTAGGAAAGTGTTCATGCAATGTTGTTCCCAATCATCCAAAATGATGCTGTTTCACATTATGAAGTTTTCACCATTTGCTGGCTGTGTAATGTGAGATGCTATAGTTATTAAGATGCCTTTCTACACTGAAAAATAGCATGAAATCCCTGTTTCATTTTATTACAATGAAAAGAACACAACAAAGCTCTTGTCCTGAGCCAATTGGTTATCAATGTCCTCGTCAAAAGAGTCCATTTAGGCATTAACTTAGGCCTCCCAAATGGTGGTAAAGGATGACTTCCCACAACAAAACAAACTCTTCTTTCATTCCCAGCTTGTCAAGTTTCTCATAAATATTCCGGGAAAGAGATTATGAGCCCTTATTCTGCCCTACTTATATGCAGCCCCTTGAAAATCCCTTTTTACACATAGCCCTTTCTGGTGGCCTTCACTCTTATCACCTCCATGCTCTTTCTTGGGATACAAATATAATCATGAATGATTTTTGTTAATGTTTCTTTAATCAATATAAAATGAACTTCTTTGATGATTCTTATTAGGTGTGATTTCATGTTTTATCGAATTGTGAAACAGAAATGACTGCTTGTTTAATTGGTGCATTTAAGTGAAAAACTCTTATGCATTCAATCATTTTAAAGCAATGTGTGCATTTCTCACGATCTTCATTTTGTGATTGATGATACCTAACTATTGATCCATTCCAGTAGTGTGTGCTGTGTCATACTATTGGGAATTAAAGACCATTAATCATCATCATCATCATTAATGAAAATACATATTGATTCTTGTTCTTTTGGCCTAGTCATATTTAGGTGATTTCTGTTCTACTTTTTTAAAAAGTTATTTATTCAATGAGTGTTTAAGTGTGAATTCATACATTGCATACAATGTGTCAGGAGCAACCATCATACAGTGGGACCTCTGCAACCTCATTTTTAGTAAGTGTCTTTGTTGTTTTATCTACCACAGCATATACTAATATGTTCCTAGAACATTTTCTGATCATTGCATTTCAAATTTGCTCATGTTTTTCTCTTTGGCTACTTTTTGAATACATTGTTTGCTCTGTATAGTCAGTATTTAAATTGCAATAAATTGAAGGGAGCACACACACACACACACACAACACCCTGCATTCCACATATTTTTCCATTTATATTACTAAATATATCCTGTATCTGGATTATGTACACAACATGATTTGCAAGCTTACCATTTATGTCTTCTTGCATGCTATGTGTAGAAATAACTTTTATTTAACTTCAATACACAGATATTCCTTATTTTTACATAAGAAAATAAATAGCTTTAACCTGTTTATTCTGCAAACTAAGGAAAATTAAAATATTGGAAATGAGCATTACCACATATAGGCAATGGACAAATGACTAAAATGATAAATTTCTCTCTTGAGATAGATAACACAAATACAATAAGAATGGGGTTTTTATAAGGAAATATTAAGATCAAATATTAGTAAGGAACATTAATTTTAAGGTTCCCTGGCATGCCACCAACATTTAAAAGTCATTAAATGTTATTCAGTGTAAGTGATTATGGATACAAAAACAAGTAGCTAAAACATGTAAATTAGAGATGTAAAAGACAAAGAAAGGATTAGTGATTGGATAAAAACAAGAGGATGTAAAGAAGACTAAACAAGATGGCAATTCACAAGGAAAATATATGGATTGTCTTCATGACAATAGATGAAAATGTTATACTTTTGTTTATGGGTGTTGTTTTCTGTAACTAAATATGCCCATGGGGGAAAAAAAGAAAAAGAAAGAAAAACTAGTGAACTAGCAAGTTTGGATTTTGGAGATTAAAAAATTTGGAGAAAAGGAAAGGAAGTTTTGTGGTTCACCATAGTGTGAGGAACTCTTAAAGGGCTGCAGGATTAGGAAGGCTGAGAACCAGTGTCTTAAAGACACATGTCATACCACCAGGGCTAATTGTGTCTTGGGGAAGTCAGTGATTCCCTTGCTCACAGCGCCATCTACTGTGCAAAAAATGAAGGTGCCTAAGGACAGGTCATTTGAAAGTTCTAAAAAGAAAGCTGGTGGTTGGAGAATTACAGTATTTAGTTCAGCTGAACTCTTATTTCAATATTGAAATGTAACAATAATTACCAAAGTAGAGGGATATTTAATGCTTCCTTGTAATGAAATAAGGAATTCTTGCCCATGGCATGTTTTCTTGTCACTTCCTTGTGCATACTATTATTTCAGAGTGTTAAAGTTCATACTATAAGTCTGTTTGATATTTTATTTACAAAAATGGAGGAACAAGAATATATTGGAATGTGCACAAACATTTTTTCATATTTGGCTCTTAAATCTATTCAGTTGACCTTGTGCTATGATATTTAATCTTGATTTACTATATGTGGTATATTTCCATAAATATTTTTAGATACAGTTGATACTATGGTTCACAAACCTAGAAGAATTCCTTAAGTTAAATCTCTCATGCTCATTAGCAGTGTGATAAATTTGGTAGAGTGGTCTATGTATTTGATGTAGTCTCCAGGTGGTGTTCTGTGCCATGACACCCTGCTGAAATCAGTTTCACTGAAGGCCTATAGCCCAGGGAATCATCATTCTTTTCAATGTGAGTGGTAGACTTGCTGGGAATGCAGAGTTCCTCTGCCTGGAGGCTAGGACTTAATGACCAACTGAAAGTTCACTCTTTTGTTCTCTATTGTGACTGCTTGATGTGAAAAAGTGTGGTGATTCTCTCCCTCTTTTCTTTTGTCTGTGTTTAAGCCTATTTAATCCAGCTGTTGGAAAGTTTAACACATGTCTAATGCACGGCCAATTCTTTCAACATGCAGCCCACAGTGAAAATGTTTACTAGTTTCTCTTTTGATTCTTGCTCCTTAAATTTTTCCTAATTTTAAATTCATTAGTTTTTTTTCTCCTAGAAATTAGATAGTATTTTATGTATAAAGTATATATAATTTATGTGGAATTATTAACATCCTGAAATGGAGTTCTATTCTTCCTCTTCATTATTATACATTTTGGTTTCTTCCTATTATATTAATCTGAAATCTTTAAGAATAGTTGTGATGTCACTGATATATTTTGAAGGTGGTGTATTGCATTTGTCCATTATTGTTCTTTTGGTTTTTTAATGATTATCTTTTAATTTCCAACTATCCAGGATAGTAATTTTAACATGAGATTTGTTGTTACAATGTAAAACATTCTTCATGTTGTTGGGCATCTATTATAAAATACCATTTCAAAATTATTCAAGTATCAACAAACTTTCTCTTCTTTGTTTTAAACCAAGTACAGGTGCACTTCCTGTCCTCAATACAATGTATCACTTGGTAATTTCTCCCTAATTGGCCTTTTTACTTAGACACTTCCCTTTCATTTTAAGTTTTGAATATTCTATTTTCTTAATAAAATTTGAACCAAGCATTATAATTCAGAGTTCAACACTTTGTTTTTGTGCCAAATAATCACTTAGTTAATAATTGAATTATTGTGGGACATGGATCTTTATTTGTGAGGAAAGGAAAACAATGATAGAACATATGGTAATTGAGTAGACTTAGGGGGCTCTCCCACTAAAGGGCTGTTTATCAAGGGAGTCTTTGAAGAAGAAAATTAATACAGAATCCTCTACAACTTCCTCATAGTAAAATCATGGTAGAATATCCACAAAGTAATGATTATAGTCATATAGCTGTTAAAGACTTTATTTTACCTCAGTTTTATACTTTAGGATGGAAAAGTTAGGACATTTGAGAAAGTAAGAGAAAGGACAGAAATTCACATGCAAATAGGTGCTACCCTGATTTTTGAACTATCTTTTTTTTCTATTAATTTGTACAATTTTGTTACATTAACTATCTTATCTCCTCAATATAACCGTACGGTTATGGTTATATAAAAAAGAGAAAAGAATTTGTAATGGAAAATCTCCCTTGTTGTCTCTTCCTTGTCCTGTCATTAAGAAGTCAATGCATCAACTACAATAGATTTCTGCTGTTTCATTTCACATGCATAATTATATGATCATTTTCATATCTGAACATAATTATTACGAAGAGCTCTATAACAATGCATATTTTTGCAAAACAAGTAAAGTGTGGAACTCCACCCTGAAAAAGGAAATGGGCATAGTGTCCCTGTGTAAGCCCAAGGTTCCAAACAGCCAGCTCATGCACTAAGGACAGGTTGGGTTCCCACTGCCTGGGTGCCTCCAAAGAGTTCAAGCTATTCAATTGTCTCACTTATCCACAGGGCATGATCCAGTTGGGGGCTCCAAAGCTTTTGGTTCATAATGCACAGAAGGGTTTTTATGTTATTTAAAAAAGTCATGTATTGATATAGAAAAAAATTGTCTGATCACAAAGATATCATTAACTTGATAAACATATATTCTGGCTGTGTTATTATACTTCAAAAGTGTTACTTACTGTTTTACTTAACACTGGGCGTGTGTGTAAGATTTAAATACTTAACCAGAGAAATAACAAGGTGGAATTATTTATTCTTTGAATACTAATGATCCTAATATTACTTACTTGGGATACAATTTTAAGTTACATTTATTTATTATTTATTACATTTCATTATTAATTTGTTATTCTTTTGGGGTGTTATCCATTTCATAACAGAGATATGGACATTAGGAAAAAAAACTTGATGGACTTTTTTAAAAAATCTCTGTAAGTTCTAGAAATTGCACTGTGGTCAACTGAAGAAATGTGCTTCAGTGATTAGAAGCAAGCCCCTTGATTTCCTGAACCATCTTATTAAGCCAGTTTGAGAATTTTTAAATGTTATCTTCTTAATGATTGTGTGTGTTTGTGTGTGTGTGTGTGTGTGTGTGTGTGTGTGTGTAATGTGGGTGTATGTGATTGTGTATTTTCTAGTCAGGTTTTTAGGCCACTTATTAGGCATCTACTTAGGCACTTATTACTATTTCTTTTTCTAATATTTTAAATTTTAATTTAACTTATACAAATATATCAAGTATACATATGTATTGGATAATAAAAAAAATAATAATTTTTAGAAGGTAGTATAAAACAAGGTATAGTGGAAATTTTGGCCGAGAATTTGTTGGATATCACTGAATTGAAACTTACCAAAAGTTTGCACAAGGAAGCTAAACAGAATTTGCTCATTCTACTTTAACTACAATAGGGTGGTCACCATAACTTTAAAAAATGAGAGACAAGGAGGACAAACTTAATATTCACTCATGAAGGAAGAAGATTAATTGACTGTCAAGTCTTGGGTTATTACTAAGTGTGATGCTAATGATAGCTATTCATTAGGGATTGTGTTAAGTGTTATTCTGTGGAAGACAAACTAGGGTGAGTAAATTGATCTTTGGTAATCCTTACAATGTGGCCATATTAAATAAGTATTTTTTCTGATTTTCGTGATTAGTTAGGTTCTGTTAATTGGCTTATTTAGAACAAATGGCTGTGTTTGGATCTTTGGGACATAGGATACAACCAACCACAATACAACCAAAAATTAACTCTACAAATATTATGAGAATTTTAAAAGAATAAAAGGCCATGCTTTTGGTGTGAGTGCCCACAGAAAGTTTTTTTATAGATTGAGATGAAAGAAGAAAGATTCTAGCAGGTGCTAGAGTCACTTCTTCCATGAAAATTTTCCTATCATTACAGTTCAGCTGCTTTTTAATTTATACTAGATGAAACATGGAAACAATTATTTGCATTTTGTTTTAAAACATCAAGAAAGTCTGACTATTGATAACTATACATCTTTTTATATATTTTATAATTTAATTTAATTTTACGTATCAGCCATGGGTTCCCTGTCCTCCTCCCTCCCACCCCTACCCATGCCTTCCCCCCAACCCACCCCCATTCCTATCTCTTCCAGGGCAAAGACCTTCCTGGGGATTCAGCTCAACCTGGTAGATTCAACCCAGGCAGGTCCAGTTCCCTCCTACCAGACTGTGCAATGTGTCCCTGCTTAAGTCTCAGCTTCCAAACAGCCAGCTCATGCACTAAGGACAGGTGTGGGTCTCACTGCCTGGGTACCTCCTAAACAGTTCAAGCTAATCAACTGTCTCACTTATCCAGAAGGCCTGATCCAGTATGGGGCCCCTCAGCTTCTGTTTCCTAGTATACATCCTCTTACAGTAAAAAATCCTGTTTTACAGTACACAGAAGTTATTATAGAGATGGAAGGCCAGTACCCAGTCTCAAGCAATACATCTAGATATTTTTTTTTCTAAATCTCATACAACTTTATGGAAGAGGAAGCATACAAATTGTTAGAGTGAGAGTATCAGGACACTTCCTGCAAGATTTCATAATTTCTACACATAACATGGAAGGTGCATCTATTAAATCTCAGCAGTATATTTGCTTAAATAAGACCAGTGCTTTGATGTACCAGTAGACATCGCAACACAGAAGGGAAAAATTCCACAAGGCCTAAAGCATATATTAAAATCTATGGGTTATCTATCACTGCTAAGAGAAAATGAATGAGTTTCTACAAGGGATAAGCCTCTGGATATAATAAACACAAGTACATAGGACCAAAATGGACTATTTTATATGTGAATGAGTGTTACCTTTGAGTTATAGTTTGAGTTTTGTGTAACAATACTAATTATTGAAATAGGAGCCCATGGATTCTAGGAGGAGAAATAAGGGACCTAATAAGGGACCTAACTGATGGTATGACTCAAATGGACTTAATAGATATCTATAGAACATTCTAGCCTAAAAAAAATAAAAATAAAAATAAAAAAAAAGAATATACCTTCTTCTCAGCACAACCAAGGAACATTCTGTAAATCAACATACTCAGTCCCAAATCAAATCTCAATAGATAACAAAAAATGGAATAAGCTCCTGTTTTCTGTTGGACCACCATGGCTTAAAGTTAAATTTCAACATCAAAAATCAGAGAAAGCCTAAAATCTCTTGAAAACTGAATAATGCTCAACTGAAACACCTATGAGTCAAGGGAGCGATAGAGAAAAGAATAAAGACTACTGTGATTTTGATGAAAATGACTGTACTACATCCTCAAACTTATGGAACACCATGAAATCAGTGCTAAGAAGAAAATTCATCGCACTTAATGCCCACATAAAGAAGTTGAAGAAATCTCATACTAGTGACTTAACAGCACACTTAAAATTTCTAAACAAGAAGAATCAAAGTCACCCAAGAGGAATAGCTGCCAGGAAATAATCAAATTGAGGACTGAAATCAATAAAGTAGAAACAAAGAGTCAATGAAACAAAGATTTGGCTCTCTGAGAAAATCAAGAAGACAAGCCCTTATCCAGACTTACCAAAAGGCAGAGTGAGAGTGAATCCAAATTAACAATATCAAAAATGAAAAGTGAGATATAACAACTGATAATGAGAAAATCATTAGGTCATCCTTCAAAACATTGTACTCCACAAAATTGGAAAATCCAAAAGAAATGGACAATTTTCTGGACAGGTACTACATACTTAAGTTAAATTAAGACCAGATAAACAACTTAAATTGACCAATAACCACTGAAAAAAAACCTAGGACCAGATTGTTTCAATGAAGAATTCTTCCAGATTTTCAAAAAAGAGGTAATACCACTACTCTTCAAATTGTTCCACAGAAGAGAAACAGAAAGAATGTTACCAAACTCCTTATATGAGGATACAGTTACTCTGATTCCCAAGCCACACAAAGATACAACAAAGAAAGAGAATTAGACACCAATCTCCCTCATGAACATTAGTGCAAAAATATATATATATATACTCAATAAAATATTGGCAAATTGACTCTGAGGACAAATCAAAGATGTCACCCATGATCAACTATGCTTCATCAAAGAAATACAAGGATGGTTCAACAAACAAAAGTCTGTCAATGTAATATACCATATATACAAACTGAAAGAAGAGAATCACATGATCATTTCATTAGATGCTTAAAAGGCCTTTGACAAAATCCAAGATAAAGGTCTTGGAGAGATCAGGAATACAGGTAACATACCTAAATATAGTAAAGACAATTTACAGCAAGCCAACAGCAAACTTCAAATTAAATGGAGAGAAACTCAAAGCGATTCCACCAAAATCAGGAAGAAGACAAGTCTGTCCACTCTCCCAATATTTCTTTAAGAGATTATTTGAAGTTGTTGCTACAGCAATATCACAACAAAAGGAGATCAAGTGGATACAAATTTGAATGAAGAATTTAAATTTTCACTATTTGCAGGTGATATGACAGTGTACATATTTGACCCCAAAAATTCTACCAGGGAACTTCTAGATCTAATAAACACCTTCAGCAATGTGGCAGGATACAAGGTTAACTAAAAAATAACTGGTGGCCTTCTACATACAAATGATAAACAGGTTGAGAAAGAAATCAGAGAAACATCATCATTTACAATGGCCACAAATAATATAAATTACTTGTGGTAACTCTAATTAAGCATGTGAAAGACCTGTATGATGAGAACTTTAAGTCTCTGAAGAAAGAAATTGAAGATCTCAGAAAATGGAAATATCTCTCATGCTCAAGGATAGGAAGGATAAACATAGTAAAAATGACAAACTTAGGAAAATCAATGTACAAATTCAATGCAATCCCCAGCAAAATCCCAACACAATTCTTCACAGACCTGGAAAGAGCAATACTCACCTTCACTTGCAAAAAAACATAAAACTGAGGACAGCTAAAATAATCCTGTATAAAAGGCCACCTATGTAGGCGTCACCATACTCAACATCAAGATCTACTGTAGTGCTATAATAATGAAAATAGATTGGTACTGGAATCAAACAGACATGTGGAACAATGGAATGGAATTGAAGACCCTGACATTAACCCACACACCTATGAACACCTGATATTTGACAAAGAAGCCAAAACTCTACAATGCAATAAAGAACGCTTCTTAAACAAATAGTGCTGACTTAACTAGATATTATGATGTACAAGATTGCGAATAGATCCATACCTATCACCATGCACAAAACTCAAGTGCAAGTGGATCAAAGACTTCAATATAAAACTAGATACACTGAACCTGATAGAAAAGAATGTAGGAAGTAGTCTTGAATGCATTGGCACAGGAGAACACTTCCAAAATATAACATCAATAACACAGACACTTAGAACAACAATTAAAAAATGGTACCTTCTGAAACTGAGAAGCTTCTGTAAGGCAAAAGACACAGTAATAAGACAAAGTGACTGAATGCAGAATGGTAAATTATTTCACCAACCCCATTCATGACAGAAGGTTGATATCCAAATATAGGAAGAACACAAGAAGTAGACATCAAAATAACAAACAAACCAATTAAAAATGGTCCATAGAGATAAACAGAAATTCTGAAAGGAAGAATTTCAAATGAGATACCATCTTACACGTGTTAGAATTGGAAAGATCAAATGCACCACAGACAGTTTATGTTGAGGATGTGGAGCAAGGGGAACAATCCTCCACTGTGGGTAGGTTTGCAAACTGGTACAGCTATTTGGAAATAAGTATGGCAGTTTCTCTGAAAATTGGGAATCAATCTACCCGAATACCCAGCTATACCACTCTTGAGAATATCCCCAAGTAATGCTAATTCATATCACAAGAAGACATGCTTAACTATGTTCATAACAGCAGTATTCATAACAGCCAGAACCTGAAAACCAACTAGATGATGACCCTCTCATGAATAATGGATTAAGAAAATGTGGTACATAGGCAGAACTGAGTACTACTCAGCAGAGATAAACAATGACATCATGATTTTGCAGGCAAATGAATGGAAATCAAAAATATCATCCTGAGTGCGGTAACTAAGACTCAGAAGGAAAAATATGGTATGTATCCACTCAGAAGTCAATAATAGATATAGTGCAAAGGGTATGCAGGCAACAACCAACATCTCCAGAAAAGCTAACTGACAGGGAAGACCAAAAAGGGTTTTCTTTCTAAGGTTCAATTTGTTTTCGGCATTACTATGTAGAATCTATAACTGTTAGAGGATTAAATCACATAGAAGTATTTATTAAAGTTGAGGTATGTGCTAATTTTGTTTTATTTGTAAAGAAAATATAAGGTCTTAATTTTACATTAAAATAGAAGTAAACTTTGTTGGAAATTGTTGATTGTATTTTATGTATAGTAACTTCAAAACCATTTGTAACTTAATTGCTCATGGATAAAGTATATCACTAAAGGGTGTGTTGCTTTACAACATCACAGAGAGAGACACAGAGAGAGAGACAGAGAGAGAGGGAGAGGGACACAGAGAAACAGAGAGAAACAGAGAGACAGAGAGAAACAGAGAAGGAGAGACAGGCAGAGACAAAGACAGACAGATAATGAAAATCTTTGGACTCTGTGTCATTCATCATCTTTCCTCTTCAGCCTCCTACTGTCCACTGCACAGGATTGTGATGTTTTCTATGGTGATATGCTCCTTCCTTTGACAATTACTTTTAAAAGATATTCAGCTGACCCAGAACTCCCACCTGAACAGAGGTGAGTGCCTGGGGTTATAGTCAGAGAGGCAACCTCCTCTGGGTCCCACCCCAGGGCACCAGCCATCCCAGGAGGACCTGCCCAACTTGGCTCCAGTTTCTAGCCATTTGGCGGGCCCTGCAGGAAGGCTCCACTTTTCCAAGACTGCAGAAAGACCCTGAAATCTCCACACCCTTCCCCCACACCCATTTTCCCAAGACCCCACCAACTTCCTGAGACTCAGAGACCAGACCCCCTCTTCCATCCTTCCCTGGAAATCCCACCTGGACCAGAGGTTAGTACAGACAATGAGGAAATCAAGAGAATCAGCAGGTCATACTTCAAAAACCTATACTCCACAAAACTGGAAATTCTAAAAGAAATGGGTAATTTTCTGGATAGGTACCACATACCTAAGTTAAACCAAGACCAAATAAACCATTTAAATAGTCCAATAGCACCTAAAAGAAATAGAGTCAGTCATTAAAAGTCTCCCAACCAAAAAAAAGCCCAGGACCAGATGGTTTTCAGGGCAGAATTCAACCAGATATTCAAAGAAGACTTAATACCAATACTCTTTAAATTGTTCTACACAATAGAAGCAGAAGAATATTACCAAAATCCTTCAATGAGGCTACAATTACCTTGATTCCTAAACCAAACTAAGATGCAACAAAGAAAGAACTTCAGACCGATCTCCCTCATGAATATTGATGCAAAAATATTCAATAAAATACTGGCAAACAGACTCCCAGAACACATCAAAATAATTATCCGCCATGATTAATGGAGGCTTCATTCCAGGGATGCAAGGGTGGTTCAACATATGAAAGTCCATCAATGTAATACACCATATAAACAAACTCAAAGAAAAAAAAAAACCACATGATTATCTCACTAGATGCAGAAAAATTATTTGACAAAAACCAACACCCATTCATGATAAAGGTATTGGAGCAATCAGGAATACAGAGAACATAACTCAACATAATAAAGGCAATCTACACCAAGCCAACAGCAAACATCAAATTAAATGGAGAGAAACTCAAAGCAGTAACACTAAAAGCAGGAACAAGTTAAGGCTGTCCCCTCTCTCCATAGGTATTCAATATAGTAATTGAATTTCTATCCAGAGCAATAAAAAAACAAGGAAATTAAAGGGATAAAATTGGAAAGGAAGAAGTCAAGATTTCCCTATTTGCAGATGACATGAGAGTATATATGAGTGACCTCAAAAAGTCAACCAAGGAACTGATACAGCTTATAAAAACCTTCAGCAACACAGCAGGATACAAGATCAACTCACAAAAATCAGTAGCCCTCCTATATACAATAGACAAAAAGGCTGAGAAGGAAATCAGAGATACATCATCTTTTACAATAGCCACAAATAATATAAAATACCTTGGGGTTACTCTAAGCATGTGAAGGACCTATATGACAAGAACTTTAAGTCCCTGAAAAAAGAAATTGAAAATGTCAGAAAATGGAAAGATCTCCCATGCTCATGGATAGGCAGCAATAACATAGTAAAAATGGCGATCTTACCAAAAGCAATCTACACATTCAATGCAATCCCCATCAAATTATCAAAACAATTCTTCACAGAACTGGAAAGAATAATACTCAACTTCATATGGAAAAACAAAAAACCTAGGATAGCCAAAAGAATCCTGTACAATAAAACAACCTCTGGAGGCATCAGGATCCCTGACCTCAAGCACTACTATAGAGCTACCATAATAAAAACAGCTTGGTACTGGCATAAAAACTGATGTGTGAACCAATGGAATCTAATTGAAGACCCTGACATTAACCCTCATACCTAAGTACATATAATTTTTGACAAAGAAGCTAAAAATGTACAATGGAAATAAGAAAGCATCTTCGACAAATGGTGCTGGCATAACTGGATGTCAACACGTATAATGCTGCAAATAGATCCATATCTGTCACCATGCACAAAACTTAAGTCCAAGTGGATCAAATAACTCAACATAAACCAGTTCTGAACCTGATAGAAGAGAAAGTAGGAAGTAGTCTTAAACGTATTGGAACTGGAGAGGACTTTCTAAATATAAAACCAGTAGCACAGACACTGAGAGAAAGAATCAATCAATGGGATCTGTTGAAACTAAGAATATTTGTAGAGCAAAGGACATGGTCAACAACACAAAGCCACAGCCTACAGAATGAGAAAAGGTCCTTACCAACCCCACATCTGACAGAGGGCTAATATCCAGAATATATAAAGAACTCAAGAAATTAGACATCAAAATGCCCAACAGTCTAATTAAGAAATGGGCTATAGAATTAAAGAGAAAATTCTCAACAGAGGAAGGTCAAATGGCTGGAAGACATTTAAGGAATTGCTCAACAGTCCTAATTATCCCAGAAATGCAAATCAAAACGACTCTGAGATACCACCTTACACTGGTCAGAATGGCTAAGATCAAAAACACAGAAGACAGCTTATGCTGGAGAGGATGTGGAACAAGGGGAACACTCCTCCACTGCTAGTGGGAATGCAAGCTTGTACAGACACTTTGAAAATCAATATGGCCTTCCTTAAAAAACTAGGAATCCGGCCTGGGGTTATAGCCAGAGAAGCAACTGCCCCTGGGTACCACCGCTGGACACAGGCCATCCTGGGAGGACACGACCAACTTTGCACCTGTTTCAGATACACCCATGAAAACACAGGCAATAGATAACACCACAGCAGTAAACCCCAAAGAAGAGAAGGACACACACACTACCACCAAAAAATAAAAATAACAACAGGAACGAACAATCACTGGTCATTAATATCCCGTAATGTCATTGGACATAATTCACCTATAAAAAGACACAGACTAACAGAATGGATATGAAAACAGGACCCATCTTTCTGCTGCATACAAGAAACACACCTAAAATTCAAAGAGAGACACGTCCGAAGAATAAAAGGCTGGGAAAAGACTTTCCAATAATATGGTCTTAAGAAGCAAGCTGGTGTAGCCATCCTAATATCCAGCAAAATAGACTTCAAACTAAAATCAATCAAAAGAGATGATGATGGACATTACATACTCATCGCAGGAAAGATCCACCAAGATGAAGTCTCAATTCTTAACATTTATGCCCCAAACACAAGGGCACCCACATATGTAAAAGAAACATTACTGAAGCTTAAATCACAAAAAAATCCCTACACATTAATAGTGGAAGAATTCAACACCCCACTTTCACCTCTGGACAAATTGGCCAAATTGAAGCTCAACAGAGACATAATGGACTTAACTGATGTTATGGATCAAATGGACTCAATCAATATCTACAGAACATTCTACCCAAACAAAAAAGAAAATACCTTCTTCTCAGCACCCCATGGAACCTTATCTAAAATAGACCTCATATTTGGCCATAAATCAAATCTCAATAGACACAAAACAATTGGAATAACCTCCTGTGTTCTTTTGGACCACCATGACTTAAAGTTAGATTTCAAAAACAGATAAAACTACAGAAATCCTACAATCTCAAGGAAACTGGATAATGCTCAACTGAATCACTTCCTAGACATCAATGTAAATGAATATACCACATACCCAAACTTATGGGACACTATGAAAACAGTGCTAAGAGGGAAATTCATAGCACTAAATGCCCACATAAGAAACTGGAGAAATCTCATGCTAGTGACTTGACAGCACACCTGAATGCCCTGGAACAGGAAGAAGCAAAGTCTCTCAGGAGGAACAGATGCCAGGAAATTATCAAATTGAGAGCTGAAATTAATAAAATAGAAATAAGAGAAAAATACAAAGGATTAATGAAACAAAGACTTGGTTCTTTGAGAAGATCAACAAGATAGACAAGCCCTTATCAAAACTAACCAAAAGACAGAGAGAGAGAATCCAAATTAACAAAATCAGAAATGAAATCTAGGTCATAACAAAAGACAATGAGCAAATCCAGAGAATCAGCAGGTCATACTTCAAAAACGTCTACTCCACAAAACTGGAAAATCTAAAGGAAATGGATAATTTTCTGGATAGGTACCACATACCTAAGTTAAACAAAGACCAGATAAACCATTTAAATAGTCCAATAGCCCCAAAAGAAAAAGAATCAGTCATTAAAAGTCTCCCAACCAAAAATAGCCCACGACCAGATGGTTCCCCTGCAGAATTCTACCAGATCTTCAAAGAGGCTTAATACCAAAACTCTTTAAATTGTTTCACACAATAGAAGCAGAAGGAATATTATCAAACTGCTTCTATGAGGCTACAATTACCTTGATTCCTAAACCAAACTAAGATGCAACAAAGAAATAGAACTACAGACCGATCTCCCTCATGAACACAGATGCAAAAATACTCAATAAAATTCTGGCGAATAGATTCCAAGAACACATCAAAAAAATTATCTACCATGAACAAGTAGGCTTCATTCCAGGGATGCAAGGGTGGTTCTAAATATGAAAGTCCATCAATGTAATACACCATGTAAACAAATTCAAAGAAAAAAACCACATGATCATCTCACTAGATGCAGAAAAGGCATTTGAGAAAATCCAACACCCCTTTATGATAAAGGTCTTGGAGAGATCAGGAATACAGGGAACAGACCTAAACATAATAAAGGCAATCTACAGCAAGCCAACAGCCAACATCAAATTAAATGGAGAGAAACTCAGAGCAATACCACTAAAATCAGGAACAAGGCAAGGCTGTCCCCTCTCCTCATACTTATTCAATATAGTACTTGAAGTTCTAGTCAGAGCTATAAGACAACATAAAGAGATTAACCTGCACACATATGAATATATAATTTTTGACAAAGAAGCCAAAAATGTACAATGGAAACAAGAAAGCATCTTGAACTAATAGTGCTAGCATAACTGGATGTCAATGTGTAGAAGGCTGCAAATAGATCAATATCTGTCACCATGCACAAAACTTAAGTCCAATTGGATCAAAGACATATTTGAAGAGAAAGTAGGAAGTATTCTTGAACACATTGGCACTAGAGATCACTTTCTAAATATAACACCAGGAGCACAGACACTGATAAAAACAATCAATCAATGGGACCTGTTGAAACTGAGAAGCTTTTGTAGAGCAAAGGGCATGGTCAACAAAAAAAAGCGACAGCCTACAGAGTGGGAAAAGGTCTTCCCCAACCCCACATCTGACAGAGGGATGACATCCAGAATATATAAACAACTCAAGAAATTAGATACCAAATGCCCAACAGTCCAATTGAGAAATGGGCTGTAGAACTAAACAGAGAATTCTCCACAGAGGAAGTTCAAATGGCTGAAAGATATTTACGAAATTGCTCAACATCCCTAATTATCCAGGAAATACAAATCGAAACAGCTCTTAGGTACCACCTTATACCTGTCAGAATGGCTAAGATCAAAAACACAGAAGACAGTTTATGCTGGAGAGGATGTGGAACAAGGGGAACACTCCTCCACTGCTGGTGGGAATGTAAGCTTGTACAGCCACTTTGGAAATTAATATAGCACTTCCTTAGGAAATTGGTAATCCATCTCCCCCAAGACCCAGCTGTAGCACTCTTGGTTATATACCCAAGGAATGCTCAATCATACTACAAGGGCATTTGGTCAGCTATGATCATATCAGAATTGTTTGTAATAGCCAAAGCCTGGCAACAACTTAGATGCCCTTCAACTGAAGAATGGATACAGAAAATATGGTACATATACACAGTGGAGTACTACTCAGCAGAGAAAAACAATGACATCATGACGTTTGCAGGCAAATGGATGGATCTAGAAAAAATCATCCTGGGTGAGGAAACCCAGACTCAGAAGGACAAATATGGTATGTACTCACTCATAGGAGAATACTAGATGTAAAACAAAGATGACTAGACTGCTACACAACTCCAGGAAGGCTACCTAGAAAATGCGACCCTTGGAAAGACCCAGGGATCACCCAGTGACAGAGAAATGGATGAGATCTACATGAACAACCTGGATGACAGTGGGAGTAATGAAGGGCAAGAATTGAGGGAAAGAAAGCTTAGGGGAGCAGAAGATCCCAGCTGGATTTTGAACAGAAGGGAGAACAAGGAATAACAGACCATGATAAATGAAGACCACATGAGAACAGGAATAGGCAGAGTGCTGGAGAGGTCCCCAGAAATCCACAATGATATATCCTCTGTATACTGATGGCAGTGGAAAGCCTGATCTGACCTAATCAGGTGATCAGATGACTAAACACCCTAACAGTCGTCTTGGAACTCTCATCCAATAACTGATGGAAGTAGATGCAGGGATCCTCAGCCAGGCCCCAGGTGGAGCTCCAGGTATCCAACTGTCAAGAAAGAGGAGGGTCTGCAATAGCATGAATTGCTGAATCCAAAATTGCAAAAAGCACAGGGACAAATAGCCAATCGAAAGAAATCACATGAATTATGAACCAAAGGCTGTGGAGCCCCAAGCTGGAACAGGCCTTCTGGATAAGTGAATAGCTTGAACTGTTTGGGAGGCACCCAGTCTGTGGGACCAGGATCTGTCCTTAGTAAATGAGCTGGCTGTTTGGAACCTTGGGCTTACACAGGGACACTTTGCTCAGCCTGGAAGGAGGTGACTGGACCTTCCTGTATTGAATCCAACATGTTTAAGTGAATCCCCAGGGGAGTCTTGTCCCTGGAAGACATGGGGATGGAAGGGAGGGCCTGGCAGGGAAGTGGTGGCGGGGACGGAATGGGAACCCATGGCTGATGTGTGAAATTACAACACAAATATAAAAAATACCAAAAAAAACCCATATTCATAGAATATTCTGAGACACTTTTAGAAACACAGAATTTGTGAAAAATGCTTCCTAGTCAGTACTACATGTGGAAAACCCACATTAAAGTTGCCTATTTCCTTTACTTTTCAATACAGTCCCTATGTACTAAAAGCTTAGTGTCCTCCAGCCACCTGTCCTAAAGAACCGCTACAGTAAGTGAGTCAGAATCTTGTGCAGTGGACTTGACCAGGCTGCAGAGGAAAGTTGAAGAAAGATGGGAACCAAAGTTTCTCTTTCCTTGTGATTTCCTCCCCTAGCAGTAAATACAGTCGTACTTCCAGGTTGCCGATGGCTAACCTTCAGTGCGGAATTTTATTGTTTAAATTTTAAGTTTTTCAATATTTCTCTATATTTGCAATTGTCATTCCCCGTTTCCCCTAGCAGCAAACACAGTCTTACTCCAGGTTGCAGGAGAGTATCTTGAGCGTGGGATTTCATTGTTTAAATGAAAGTTTCTCTTTATTGGCCATTTTCCCCAAGCAGCAAACACATTCGCACTTCCAGGTAGCAAGAATAGCTTTGGGCACATGGATTTCTTTGGTGTAATGAAAGTTTCTCAATATTTCTGATTTCCCCCTGAGCCGCAAACAGGCTCCCAATTCCAGGTTACAGGAGAGTGGCTGGAACCCTGTATTTCTTTGTTTAAATGAAAGTTTCTCTAAATTAGTGATTTTGCCTGAGCAACAAACACAGATGTATTTCCAGGTCTTAATAGAGTGATGTCAGTCAGACCTGTTTCTTCTTCCATTTTAAGTTTGAGGATTTCACTGCTTAAATTATATTCCAAATCATTTAAATCATGAATTTGTGACCATACAGGTTTTACAAGACACGACTTTTCTGATGAACCTTTTTAAAATGAGTACTAAGTAGTTTTGCTTTTATCTCCAGTGTTAATCTGTGGTGGGGGCATGGCCAGCACATGGAGTCATCTGATAAATCAATCTGCATTTTATTTTCAAAAGGAAATTTTTTCATTGAATTTTCAGTAAGTTTGAGGCTTAAAAATACTTTAGATTTGAATTCTAAAATACAATGTGAATGTCTACCACACATTTTGCTTTTAATTCTACATTATTTTTTTCTACCAATATATTTCAAAACAGGAAATTCAGAGAAAAGTTTTTATAGGGGAAATTTCTTGTAGTGCCATATAATTCACTGTCAGTTATCCTGACATATAATACATCTTAATAAATATGCCACCAAAACAATGTGTGTGTGTGTGTGTGTGTGTGTTCTAGTTTATTTTAAGCTGAGTGTGTGTGTGTGTGTGTGTGTGTGTGTGTGTATGTGTATGTGTGTGTGTGTGTGTGTGTGTTTGTGTGTGTGTGTTTCAATTTTTCAGTTCTCTTACTAAAGCTGGAAATAAAGCTAACAATTATAAGAACTTGATACATACTTTCTTGTTAGAGAGATGGAAGTTATATCAGAGTAAAACATGTGTTCTTAGAAATTTATTTATCCCAGCACTTGGGAGGCAGAGCCTAATAGATATTTGTGATTTTGAGGCCAGCCTGGGCTACAGAGTGATTTCCAGGAAAGGTGCAAAATGACAAAGAGAAACCTTGTCTTGAAAAACAAAAACAAAAACAAACAAACAAAAAGCCCCCCAAACAAGAAACAAATTGATGTATAACCTTGAACCAATGAAGGGAAAATTATTAAGTACTGTGGGAGACTCTGACTTAGGAAGGTCAGAGTGATAAAACATTTTCTAGAAAGTGGTAAGGAATGAGAAGCATACTCTGATGTACAGTGTGGTAGATTTCCCCTCACTTAAAAATGGTTCAGGTTAAAATAAAATTTGGTATGGGAGAGTACAAATATCCTGAAAATGGTTCTAAATCCTAAACGAAACTTGATTAAGGAAAGTCAGAATGTTAATTTTAACATTGTTTCCTGTTACTGAAAATAGATTCTTTTCTCATACAATATAATCTGATTGCAGATTCCCCTCCCTCTACTCCTCCCATTTTCTCCCCATCCCTCCTCCACTCCAGATCCCCTCCCTTCCTGTCTCTCATCAGAAAGGAACAGGCTTCTAAGAGATAACAATCAAACATGACATACAAATTTTGTTATATTTTTCAGACTCTCAACCTTTCCATAGCCAAATGGAACTCAGATATCAAAATTGCTTCAGCAACCACTTTCATTGTAATTTCTGAATCAGAAGTTCTAGAGATTAGAAAATTTCATGCACAGGATAAATTAATGGTCAGGCTTAAGAGTCAGAAATTCAGGAGCCAGGGGAAAGAACCATGTGTAGCATGAATCTTTTTATTATTATTATTATTATTATTATTATTATTATTATTATTATTATGTGATTTAATTTTATATATCAGCCATGGGTTCCTCTGTCCTCCCCCCTCCTGCCCCCAACCCCACCTTCCCCCACCCCCTCCCCTCCATTCCCATGTCTTCCAGGACCAAGACACCCCTGGGGTCTCATTTAAACCTGGTAGATTCAGTACAGGCAGGTCCAGTCCCCTCCTTCCAGCCTAAGCATATGTCCCTGTGTAAGCCCAAGGTTCCAAACAGCAAGCTCATGCCCAAGGACAGGTCCTGGTCCCAAAGCCTGGGAACCTCCCAAACAGATCAAGCTATTCAATTGTCTCACTTATCCAGAGGGCCTGATCCAGCTGGGGGCGCAACAGCCATTGGTTCATAATTCATGTGCTTCCATTCGATTGGCTATTTGTCCCTGTGCTTTTTGCAATCTTGGATTCAACAATTCATGCTCTTGCAGTCCCTCCTCCTTCTCGAAAGTTAGACACATGGAGCTCCACCTGGAGCCCGGCTGAGGATTTCTGCATCCACTTCCATTAGTTATTGGATGAGAGTTCCAAGATGACTGCTAGGGTGTCTGATCTGATCACCAGACTAGTCAGATTAGAACCTCCCTCAACCACTGCCATCAGTCTACAGGGTATATATCATTGTGGATTTCTGGGGACCTCTCCAGCACTCTGCCTATTCCTGTTCTCATGTGGTCTTCATTTATCATGGTCTGTTATTCCTTGTTCTCCCTTTCTGTTATTGATCCAGCTGTGGTCTCCTGCTCCCATAAGCCTTCTTTCCCTCAAATCTTGCTCTTCATTACTCCCACTGTCATCCAGATTACACATGCAGATCTCATCCATTTCTCTCTCAATGGGTGATCCCTGGGTCTTTCCTAGGGTCCTGTTTTCTAGGTAGCCTCCCTGGAGTTGTGTAGCAGTCTAATCATCTTTGTTTTACATCTATCATCCTCCTATGAGTGAGTACATACCATATTTGTCCTTCTGAGTCTGGGTTACCTCACTCAGGATGATTTTTTCTAGATCCATCCATTTGCCTGCAAACATCGTGATGTCATTCTTTTTCTCTCCTGAGTAGTACTCCATTGTGTATATGTACCATATTTTCTGTATCCATTATTCAGTTGAAGGGAATCTAGGTTATTTCCAGGTTTTGGCTATTAAAAACAATGCTGATATGAACATAGCTGTGCAAAGTATATCATGAATCTTAAAAGTTCTTATTAATAAAATCATACCTGGAGCCAGGTATTGGTGTAAATGCTGGAAGATCAGAGAAGAAGAACAAGCCACAGCTACCCCACCTCACCAATTCCTCAGATGATCATGTTTCCTCAGACTGCAAGCCTCTGAGTCCTCATCCAAATGGATCTCAGCTGAACTGCTTTTCAAATGCCTAAAAGCCTAACCAGCCAAATTCTTCTAGTTTCTGGTCTTCATGCCTTGTATATCTTACTGCTTTCTGCCATCACTCCATGGGATTAAAGGCTCACTTCCCATGGGATTAAAGGCTCACTTCTTGGGATGAATGCCACTTGTCACCAGGCCTGGATGTTTTGATTATGGCCTTGAACTCACAAAGATCCAGAGGGATTTCTGCCTCTAGAATGCTAGCATTAAAGCCATGAGTGCCTACGTTTTCTAGCCCCTGTATCTAGTGGATGTCCTGTTTTATGACACCAGATAAGTTTATTAGGGTGCACAATATTTTTGGGAACACAATTCCACCCCATTTTTCCCTTTCTTGTCTAAAATTAAAAAGCTTATAACTAATACAATAAAAACTACCCAATAAGTATATAAATACATACAGTCAAGAATTATTTTAACAATGTCTAGTCCATTAACATTTGACAGATTCATATAAAAAACTTCATTTTATATATATATATATATATATATATATATATATATGTCTGGTACAGTAATATTTGATAAACTCAGACAAAAAAAATCATTGCTTATCCTATTTAAAACAAGTAGTTCCTTTTTAAAAGTTAATTCAAATGATATTTTAATCTTATCATATTCATATTCTCTCTTTTTTCTTTTCATAATTGATTCAGGATTCTTCCTTTTTGTCATTTTTATATCTTCTCCTTTTTCTTTTTAGAGTAGATTCAGTGATCTACCCATTTATTCTATCTTTATTTTTTTTCTTAGAGTAGATTCAGTGTTCTACCTCATATCTATATCCTCTTCTTTCTTTTTTCCTTTTTTTAAAACAAAACCTCTGAATCTAATCTCCATGTTCAGCTTTTTTTCCTGACCATTAACAATCAATAACTTGTAACCAACCATTGTAAACAATGAAAATATCCAAAACTCATCAAACAACCAAAAACCTCCCATCCCACCTCTTGGCAATGTGGGTGTCATTTTCTTAAAATTACTTCCTGCTTTCTGAGGGTGAAGACATCTTTAGGAGATCCTGAAAAGAAAAATATGGGGTTAATTGTCAAGTCCTGTATCATTTGTTCAATTTCTGCATATTGGGAAAGTATAGGGCTTGTCTCAAGTCCTTGTTAAAGTCATCTGTCAGGCTGGATCATCTCAGCTAGCCACCTTAAAATTGTCCTGAGCAGTTTGTAGTCCAAAGTTGATCTTTCTGTGTTGTGAATCAGCTTAATGGCTTTAGCATAGTCCATGTTGAATCATCATTGCGTGTTCCTGTCATCCTTATGAAGATTTCAAAGTCGCTGTTATGCATGGTCCTGGTTCCCTGCAGACATTTGTGTGTAAGTGTGGTGTGTGTGTGTGTGTGTGTGTGTGTGTGTGTGTGTGTGTGTGTGCCTCCTCCATGGTTTGGAGCAATCACAGTCTGATAAATGTCTGTCTCTCAGAACCTTGAATGTTCTTCCCTAGAAGAGAATATCTTCACAGCAATTTCTCCCCACCATTTGTCTTGCCAAACATTCCCAAACTGACCTTTGCTGATACTTTCTTGTAACATGATGGTGCTTGCAATTCTATCCTGAAGAACCAGTAGTAAACCCTTTGTCCCAGGTAGCAGCATCATTGCAGTCACCAACATGATGAGGACCAGGCAGCAACTCAGACCAGTAGCTGCTGTCTCCATGGTATGACTGCTATTTGAGGTTTGGGTTAGGCCCTGGCCACAGCTTCTCTTCAGCAAGCCTCCTAGGCCAATCTCAAACTCAGGATCCTCCTGCCTCTGCCTTCTTCAGTAAATCCAACTGGCAACTTGTAGCTCAACTTTGAGCTGGGGCCTGCAAGGCCACAGGCAAGCATTTTTTTCCAGAATTCTTACCACAAACATTGGGCACCATTGTAGCATGAGTCTTGGGAAACACAAACCACCACAACCATTCCCAGGTCCTCATAACTTGGGCTGACAGCTAAGTAACTATTTATAATCCACAATTTATTTTCATGTTTTCTATAAATTATAACATGTTTATACACAAGATTTAGGATTTCTCAACATGTCTGTGAAATGTTTCAGTAAATTGATTTTGACATATCTGTTGTTCTTTATTTATGCCATTAAGAATTTGGACCTAGGTTTTGGGGAGCAAGTGCAAGGCTGAGGGTTCGATCCTCAGCTCAAAAAAACAAAACAACAACAACAAAAAAAATAAAAACATCAGGAGCAAACTTCTGCCCTCCAGGGTTATCCCATTGTGCTGTAAGCCTGTATTTAAGATCTCCTCCATCCTTCCATAAATGGCATTCGGCAGTTAAAGAAGAAGAAGGAGAAAGAGGAGGAGGAGGAGGAGGAGAAGGAGGAGGAGGAGGAGGAGGAGGAGGAGGAGGAGGAGGAGGAGGAGGAGAAGGAAGAGGAGGAGAAGCACAAGAAGAAGTGATCAAGATCATGATGGAGAAACCCAGTGAGACAGCTAACCAGTGCTCGTGGTAGCTCATTGAATCTGGACTGACAGCTCAGAAACCTGCATGAGACTGAACTAGGCCTGCTGAATGTGGATGACAGTTGTGTGGCTTGATGTGTTTGTGGGGTCCCTGGCAGCAGGGCCATGACTTATCCCAGGTGCATTAACTGACTTTTTGGAAACTATTCCCTGTGGTGGGATATCTTGCTCATCTTTGATATAATGGGGAGGGGCTAAGTTCTCCTTCAACTTGGTATGCCAGACTTTGTTGAATACCATGGGAGGCCTTACCTACTCTGAGGAGTAGATGGGGATAGAGTGGGAGGGAGTTAAGGAGGCAGAGGAAAGGGAGAGAGGGGGAACTGGGGTTGATATGTAAAATGAAAATAAGTAAGTAAATAAATAAATAAATATATAAATCTATAAATAAATAAATAAATTTGAAAAAAAGAATTTGGACCTAGAGCCAAGGCATTTGGACATGGCTCAGATAATGTTTTTATACTTCTGTGTCACTGTCACCAGATGATGAAAATACTTCCCCTATCTAAGTAGACATATTACGTATGTCTGTCCTCTTGTATACTTGCCTCCACATTTGGAAACCGCTGTGCCTGTAATAGAGGCATTCAAACCCTTTATTCTGGTTACTATGTTTGTTCTGAGTCTGAGTTAACCTCGTTCAAGATGGTATTTTCTAGTTCCATCCACTTGCCAGCAAATTCCATATCATTGATTTTTACTGCTGAGTAGTACTCCATTGTGTTTATGTGCCACATTTTCTTAATCCATTCTTCAGTTAAAGGGCATCTAGGTTGTTTCCAGGTTATTGTTATTATGAATAATACTGATACAAATATAGATGAGCATGTGTCATTTTGGTAAGATTGAGCATTTCTTGGGTATATGAGTGTTATAGCTGGGTCTTGAGGAAGACGTATTCCTAATAATCTGAGAAACCGCCATACTGATTTCTAGATGACTATACAAGATTGCATTCCCACCAACAGTGGAGGAGTATTCCCTTGCTCATTCTATAATAGGGAGATAAATGATTATTTTATTGGTTGGCAAATTAATGTGTCAAACAATGACTCATTGGAAATGATATAGAGATATTCATGTTTTATTATTTTAAATTACTTTTACTTAATTGTAAATAATTGTTGCTATTTTTATTTTTACCAGAGTAGTTTTCAGGATCAGTAATTTTCCCTCCTTATATGCAAAACAATTTGTGATTGTTTGAATATAAATGACCTCCATAGACCCTTAGGAAGTAGCAGTTAGGAGGTGAATATTTTTTGAAGGAACTATATTACTTGCCTGGGCAGTAGACTTTGGGGTCTTAGAAGCTGTGAAGATGAAGCCAAAATTGTCTTGTTGATCTCAATGATGGAGATGCCAAAACCATAGGGATACTTGCCAAGATAAGCTGTTAACAAACAGAGAACCCCCTGAAGTGAAAAAAGTATGTTGCAGTTAACAAAGTTGAATGCAGTTGGAAATCTGAAGAACATTTGGACATCAGACATGGAGAAGTAGAGTGTGGATCTTGTCCAGCTGGTTATAAGTCTTGCATTGATCTAGTACTTCCTCACTAGACTCCCTTTTGGAATTGTAATGTAAATTCTGTGCCACTGTATGTTGGAAGTATGTTATGTGCTTTTGCATTTTAATTTTACAGAGGATTACAGATAAGAGACGGCATGAGTCTCAGATGGAACTTGGAACTTCAGAACTTTAAAAAAGTTCTGATACTGTGATAAATTATGGGGACTTTTGATGTTGGAATAAATGCGTTTTGCATTATGATATCACTACAAGCCAATAGGGGCCAGAGAGTAGAATGTGATGATTTGAATGAAAATGGTCCCATAGGTTCATAATGAGAGGAACTATTAAGGGATGTGGCCTTCTTTGAGTAAGTGTGGATTGTTGCAGGAACTGCCTAACTAGAGGTTGGGCTTTGAGTCTCAGAAGTTCAAGCCAAGCTAGTGGCTACCAGTTTCTTCCTGCTGCCTGCACATCTACATGTAGAACTCTCAGTTACTTCTCTAGCAACATTTCTGCCTGCTGAACCACCATGATTCCCTCCATGACAATAATGGACAAAGACTCTAAACTATAAGCCAAAAACAGTTAAATGTTTTCCTTTATAAGAGTTACCCAGGTCATGGTGTCTCTTCACAGTAATAGAAACCCTAACTAAGACACCATGTTTTATGAAACATGTTTCTATATTAGAAAAAAAATTCAATAGTATGTAGCTCTGAGAATGGCTTACCTGTAACTACTTCTTTTGTATAACCTCTTTTTAGGTATTTAGTGAAGTATTTCGGAAATGTTGTTACAAATAATCCAAAATAATGTTTGTAACATTAAGAAAAATATGCACTATGAGCTGCTCAAACATTTGTGAGAGGGCACAGAGAATAAGCTGCATGTGAGTGTTGTGGTGGAAAAGCAATGAGATTCCTGTTACTTTTCTTTTTGAGTGTTTTTCCCCTTTTTTATTTACTATATTTGTGTTTTAATTTTACACATCAATCATGGGTTCCCCTGTCTTCCCCCTCCCACCCCTGACCCCACCCAGGCCCCAGCCCCTCCCCTCCATTCCCATCACTTCCACGACCAAGACACCCCTGGGGATTCATTTAAACCTGGTGGATTCAGTATGGGAAGGTACAGTCCCCTCCTTCCAGGCTGAGCAAAGTGTCCCTGTATAAGCCCAAGGTTCCAAACAGCCAGCTCATGCACTAAGGACACGTCCTGGTCCCACAGCCTGGGTGCCTCACAAACAGTTCCAGCTATTCAATTTTCTCACTTTTCCAGAGGTCCTGCACCAGGTGGGGGCTCCACAGCCTTTGGTTCATAATTCGTGTGCTTCCATTCATTTGTCTATTTGTCCCTGTGCTTTTCCAATCTTGGTCTCAGCAATTCACATTCTTACAGTCCCTCCTCTTTCTCAACAATTGGACACCTGGAGATCCACCTGGGGCCTGGCCAAGGATCTCTGCATCCACTTCCAGCATTTGTTGGATGCGAACGACCATTAGGGTGTTTGGCCATCTGATAACCAGAATAGGTCAGACCAGGCTTTCTCTCAACCATTGCCATCAGTCTACAGAGGATGCATCACTGTGGATTTCTGGGGACCTCTCCAGCACTCTACCTATTCCTGTTCTCATGTGGTCATCATTTATCATGGTCTGGTATTCCTTGTTCTCCCTTTCTGTTCTAGATCCAGCTGGGATATCCTGCTCCCCTAAGCATTCTTTCCCTCATAGGAAGTAGTCTTGGAAACACATTGGCATGGGAGAACACTTTCTAAATATAACACCAGTAGCACAGACACTGATAGAAACACTCAATCATGTGACCTGTTGAAACTGAGAAGTTTTTGTAGAGCAAAGGGCACAGTCAACAAGACAAAGCACAGCCCACAGAATGGGAAAAGGTCTTCACCAACCCCACATCTGACAGAGGGGCTGATACCAGAACATATAAAGAACACAACCAATTAGACATCAAAATGCCCAACAGTCCAATTAAGAAATGGGCTATAAAACTAAAGAGAGAATTTTCAACAAATTGAAGGTCAAATGGCCGAAAGACATTTAAGGAATTGCTCAAAATCCCTAATTATCCAGGAAATGCAAATCAAAATGACCTGAGATACCACTTACACCTGTCAGAATGGCTAAGATCAAAAACACAGATGATGTGGAGCAAGGGGAACACTCCTCCACTGCTGGTGGGAATGCAAGCTTGTACAGCCACTTTGGAAATCAATATGGTGCTTCTTTAGAAAATTGGGAATCCATCTCCTCCTAGACCCACTGTAGCTCAAGGAATGCTCAATCATACCACAAGGGCATTTGCTCAGCTATGTTCATATCAGCATTGTTTGTAATAGCCAGGACCTGGAAACAACCTAGATGTCCTTCAACTGAAGAATGGATAATGAAAATATGGTACATATACACAATGGAGTACTACTCAGCAGATTAAAAATAATTATATCATGAGGTTTGCAGGCAAATTGATGGATCTAGAAAAAATCATCTGAGTGAGGTAACCCAGACTCAGAAGGACAAACATGGTATGTACTCACTCATAGTGGGATACTAGATATAAAAGAAAGATGACTAGACTGCTACACAACTCCAGGGAGGCTACCTAGCAAATGGGACCCTAAGAAAGAC
>NW_023411485.1:0-21133 GCF_903995425.1 Onychomys torridus
CTACAAAAGCCACACACATTCTGTTCCTGTCCACCTCTCCTCTCACTTGTGATAGAATATCAGACCCATTGCGGTCATCTATGAGAACTATTCCCACCCAGGTCCAACTGAAATGAACGATCAAATTTACAATGCCATGTGACAGAAATGTGTCTCTGGATGCTATTTGGTAAAAGGGGTAAACTGGCCTCTGTCACTTAGGATAGTGTCAAATAGCCCAAAAGTAAGCTGAAGAAAATTTCACATAGGGAACAATAAGGGAAACATTGACATATAACGAACATTGTTTAAACCTGAAGTGACAATTTTGATTGGTATGGACTAACTTGTAATCTTGGTGTTTTAAACTACTATCTTTTTTTTCTGAAAACATTTATAAAGAATTCCTCACAAGACACATGGTTTTCTAAACACTGACTATAAGCTCCAACCTCTTCTCTTCTCTATCTCAAGCAAAGTATATGAGGACTTACAACCAAATGTCTGATTTATTCTCTTTGTGAGATGAATGTCAGCAGCTTCACTTCTTTACATTTGAAAACACCTTAAATGTCTGCAGTTTTAATATGGGTTTCTTGTTTCCTCATAGCCATGTCCCCCACCTGTGGAACATTTGTAGAGATTCAGTAGTCTCCCAATTTGTGTAGATGTTTTCGCATGCTGTTCCTTTAAAATAGAGCAGGCAGCCTTGTTCTGCCTTGTACACGTGTAATTGGGAATGTTTATTCCCATTCCTGTGAGGAAAAGAAAAGTTTCCTGCAGAATATTCAGGTGATTGCTTTTGAATTAGAGCTCAAAATCCCAGAGATGTGTTGGGTAAAATGTGAGTGTTCCTGTTGATCTCCTCAATGGCAAATATGAAGGCCAAAGGAAAGCTGGTAGCTTCTCATTTGAACCTGGAGAGGCATTGTCAGTATTTATTATGGGGACTCAGAACTTATCTAACAGTATGATATTGGATCATATTCTGATGATATGGTACCAGTGGCTTTTACACTGTCAATGATATAATTTGAATGTCACAGTGTATAGTAAAAGATGTATTAATTACATAAAAGCTTCAGGTAAATCTAAAATTTTTGGGCACTGAGTCAGGCGGTGGTGGCGCACACCTTTAATCCCAGCACTCAGGAGGCAGAGGTAGGTGGATTTCTGTGAGTTTGAGGCCAACCTGGTCTACAAAGTGAGTTTCAGGAAAGGCACAAAGCTACACAGAGAAACCCTGTTTCAAACCACCCCCCTAAAATAAGGGGGGACTGTAGAGATGGCTCAGAGTTTAGGAGCACTGGCTGTTCTTCCAGAGGTCCCGTGTTCAATTCCCAGCAACCACCTGGTGGCTCACAACTATGTACAATGAGATCTGGTGCCCTCTTCTAGCCTGCAGGCCAAACACTCACTGTATACATAATATATAAATAAATATTTAAACAAAAAAAAAGGGGCTGAAAACCACCCCTGTGCCACAGCTTCAGAATTGTGATCTCTGGTTGTGGTCTCAACTAGCTGATAAGCTTTTGTTCCCCATGGTCATTTTCTATTCTTTCTTTGATTTTCTTTTGGAATAAAGTTTGATTCTGGTTTAATAGATGTTGGTGGACTCTCCCACATTATATTGCAACCACAGACCTAAAGATAATGGTATTTCCAATCAATGAAGCCTCATTAAAGCAAATAAATCAAGAAATATCTGCTTGAAGATCTAACACAGGGATTTTTCCAATTTGATAAGTTAAACAACAGCTACCTTAATACCTTCAAATGACAAAAATGACCACACAGGGATTAATTGATTAATACATCTTTAAAAAATAAGATGATTGATAATATTTTTAAGAGGAGGGAGGAGAATACTATCTATGAAATGATAAATTATCTTCATACATACTGAGTAAAGTATTTTCAGTGTCACCAGCTCTGTGTCACTGCACATTAATCAGAAATACCTTACTTATTTTCTGTAAGTAAGGCTCATAAATCTATAGGTCCTTATGGTGAACATTTATGATGATGAAACTTTGGGTCATTGAGAAAGAGAATGGATAGACATTATTGAGGCTTGCCCATTGAAAGAATTTTCTCACAATACATAGTAAAGTTATTTGTTTATCCTCCTGTATCCCATGGTCTGCTCATATGAATACTAATCACATCAAATGGATGTTTTATTGTCCATTTGTGAAAGACTGGACTTGCAAAGGCTATTCTTTGTTATCTACCTCATTACATATAGTCTAGATCTTAGATGCAGGGAAACATTCTTTTAATCCTGATACTTTATTTACTTCCTTAATCTAGATCTTTAGGCAGGAAGACACAACTTTAATGGGGATCATATATGATGGATGCCTATATAAGGACAAAGAAGAAGGAAACTTTTGCCTTTTACCTGCTTACTTTCACCACACTATCAATTCCATGCCTTCACTGCCATTAGAATCCATATCCTGGATTCCAGAATGTGTTATGTGGCTTCAAGTTATGTGGCTTTGAAATTTCTAACCTTGGGTTGTACAATGTCCCTATACACAATGTATTCAAAGGACTATATGTATACATGCAAACATGTGCAAAGTTAAAAAAATGTATCAGTTGAGTAGTAATACAAACAATCATAACTACACTGGCAAAAGAGATAAAATAAAATCATGTAAATAGAAAAAATCATATATTCATAGAATTTGAAAGCTGATTAAAATAACCTAAAGTATGCATACTATACCATATTGTCCACAAATTCAACGAACACATACACACAAACATACAAACACACACACACACACACACACACACACACACACAATCCTCATATATTGGAAAAACTAGAAAAGAATGTTTTCATCATGAAGAAATGGTTACTATTTTGTTGAAAAGTATATGTATGTAAACATATTGAAAAATGCAAATTTATACTAAAGATAAAAAATAAAATTAAAAATGCATTTAAATTACAAAACAAAACAACACTAATTAAAGAAAATGATAAAAACAGTATTCACAGTGATAGAAAATCTCCATGACTGAATGCTGAGTTATCAGGAGATGAAATCAAAAGTGGAATTACTGTTTCTAATGTCATTTTATTTCTATTTTTAAAGTTGATGAACACCCAGAATGATTTCTACAACATCTCTATATATTTTGATGCCCACATACATTAAATAAGGATTTCTCTTTGCCAACAGACTTTACAATAGATTTCTTGATGATAACCATTATACTGGGGTAAGCTGATATTTCTAGATATAGATATATTTCTAGATAGTTGTAATTATCTTTACACCACAGTGTTCAGCCAAATATTTTTTAAACAAGGAAAAAAATGAGGAGTTAAGGACAAATAGCCTATCCAACAAAGGTAGCTGACAGGCTGGGTATCAACACACAGTAGAGTGAATAGGGATCATTTTCCTCTACCTTGTATAAGAATCAATTCAAAATGATCACAGTCCTTAGCTTAAAAAATAAAGCACTGAATGTGACAGGAGAATGCAAAACTAATAATCATCAAAACATTAGTGTAGGGAAGAACCTACTGAAGAGAATGCCAATATTAAACAAATCAGCCTCAGTTATCATAAGATAGAAGTACACTAAATGAAAATACAACTATGGAAAAGAAAAAAAATTCTGTACATCAAAGAAAACTATTATCAGAACACCATATAATAGGAAAAAACACATTCCATTTGTTCTTTAGATGTTGGACTAGTATCAAAATGTTTGAATTATCTAAAGAAGCTGTAAATCAAAAAAATAGAGCCTCCAACTAACAAATGGGTAATGACATGAACTGATCCTGTAACAAACAAAAACACACACAGTTAGCACCAACTTTACAAAGTTTTTAACATCACTGATCATCAGGTTAATGAAAAACTAAAAACAATAAATAAATAAACATTGATGATTTCCAATATTTTTAGCAATGTGATAACATTTCAAGATACAAAGATATATGAGCAGGAAGAGAAAAAGAACAAAAATGTCCACTATGAATTTCTGCATGTTTCCAATTCACATCATTTCCATTGAAAAAATCAAGAGATAGAATATGTTAGAAATTCAGCAAAAAGGATAATATGAAAGAGTAGAAAATTAATAGGTCTTTAAATCATTGATATTTTAGGGAACATTGAATGACATGCAGTTCATATTATTAATATAGGTAAACAAAGTAGAAAATTTGACATACTTATGTTTATAAACTGTGAGTTTAAATGAGAAAAATGAAAAATAAAAATAAGAATGAATGCTTTTGATCAATCTTGTAATTTATGTTTTTATTTTCACAAAAAGAAATGTAGTAATTATTTGAATTGAAGATAATATTATGAGAATTTGTATAATAACCACACAGCAAATGTTATGTCCTTAAACATGAAACTTTTTTTTAGAAAGAAAGTTTCTAATTAGAAACATTAAAAAGTCCAAATTATCAAGGAATATATTCTTTGTGAAACTGAAAACTTTCTGTAAGGCAAGGGACACTGTCAAAAGGACAAAACAGCAGTTTACAAAATAAGAATAGATCTTCACCAATTACACATCTGATAGGGCTGATATACAAAATATATTAAAACTCAGGAAACTAGACATTGAGAAACCAAATAATCCAATTAAAAAATGTGGTACCACCTAAACTGAGATTCTCAAAAAGGAATCTCATATGGCCTAGAATAACTTAATAAAAGTTCAAGATTCTTGACCATCAGGTAAAGTTAAATCAAAAGAACACTGATATTCCATTTTATGACTAAAATAAAAAAAAATTCAAGTGACAACTCATACTAGTAAGAATGTGATGCGGGGTGAACACTTAAAAATGCTTGTGGGAGTGCATAAATGTACATCCACTTTGGAAATCAATATGTTGGTTTCTCTGAAAATTAGGAATAGATGTAGATCAACACCCAGATGTACTACTCCTGGAAATAATCCCAAAGGATGCTCCACCATACCACAAGGGCACTTGTTCAACTATGTTCACAGCAGCTTTGTTTGTAATAGAAATAAACTGGAAACAACTTAGGTATCTTTCAACCAACCAATGACTGAAGAAATTGTGGTACATTGTCACAATGGAGTACTACTGAGCTGGTAAAAATAATAACATCATGAAATTTGCTGGCAAATGGACAGAACTGGAAAAGATCATTTTGAGTGAGGTAACCTGGACCCAGAAAGACAAACATGGTACACACTCACTGATAAGTGCATATTAGCTATAAATGAGAACTATGCTACAATCCACACACTCTTAGAGGCTAAGTAACAAGGATGTCTCAAGGGAATAGGAGGAAGCATGCATTTGTTTCAGTTTCTGAAAACAACTTACAAATTTGTAATTGTAATGTTCAAATGCCACTTTGACTTGTCATGTCAATTTTACCTTTAAGTAAATTTGAAAAACTGATGCTCACAGATGAATAGAGAGATTCTCTGTAATCTCTTAGAGGGGATATTGTAATCCATTCATAAAATAACTTGAAAATATACCTGACAATGAAGCTAGTCATTGTGCTCATATGAATTAATATGTATTAATCCGAAGAAAAAGATTTTAATGTAATGTGTATATATACCTTGTATTAAGTATGTATCTGCTTTTTAAGTTGTAATATATGTGTGTATGTATATAAAACCATATAAAATATATATTTATAGTGTTTACTTATAATCTTTTAAACTGGGAATTCACAAAAGTAAAATAAAATTGACTTTAAGATAATGAAATATTATTGTAATAGAATATATTCCTGACCTACAGCCTATGTTCTTTTTCTTATGATTACCAGAAATAATGGAATCATAATGTGAGGAAAATCAAGTACAAGGGAAAAACCAAAAGAAACTCACTTTTCATATATAGTCACATAGGCACAATAGTATAAAAGGATATCTCTCATCATATTTGCTGTGTATATTTCAGACGAAACTGTCAATACATATATATATATCTGTCAAGTTTTTCTTCCAGATCATTGTTCCTGCTCTATAGTCCCAGGGCTGATGACTTAACACTACAGGTTTCAGTAAAAACACAATTGTATCACAAGAACCTAAATTTATCTTCACTCCTAATTGTCTATCTGATGATTCTCTATCTGTACCTTACTTCTCCATTTACATTTTACAGAGTTTTCTTCTATATTGAATGCAAGCTATCTTCCTCCATTTCAGTCATTAATAAGTTGATTCTACAGCTACAGAAATGTCTGCCTGGAATAAAATCAATCTTACATCCTTCACAAGTATCCTACATAGACATTTCTGTCCATCAGAGTCCACTCAGTTCTACCAATTTGTCTGCCAATGCCCAGTAATCATACTGGCATCAAAATTAACAAACAACCTTCAGCGATCAAATATAATATTTATGTGTCTTGCAGAACACACCCACAGCAGTTGTAAATAATTCAAAACACAGGAATGAAATGAAGAGAAGAATGCAAAATTGACAGAAACTGAAAGATTCCTAATCAAAATTTTAGACAAAATTTTAAGTCATTTTGAAATTGTTTAATCAGTTGAGGCCCCAAAATCAAAATTCTCATATTCTGACTTCCCAGGTGGCAGCAGCTATCACAGGCAGTTCAATGTCAGTCTACCTTCACTAAGGACTCTGTAGTCACAGCAATCAATGACACTATTTCTTCTCAATGAGAAGAACAACTATACATTGAAAATTGCCCCAAAACAACCTGTCAACTTTTTAAAAAATACTTTGTCTGCTGAGGAAGCCCAAAAATGTTTCACCCCTGAACAAATAAATGTAAGGCAGAGGAAGGTAGAGAGATTTAGAATTCAAAATGTATAACATAATATGAATTCATGCACACCTTTCTTTGAGAGAAAAAAAAAAGGAACATGAAGACACATCTGAGTTACCTCACTCAGGATGATTTTTTTCTAGATCCAGTCCATTTGCTCACTCATAGGAAGATACTAGATGTAAAAAAAAAAGACGAGTAGACTGCTATTCACAACTCCAGGGATGCTACCTAGAAAACATGACCCTAAGAAAGACACAGGGATCACCCAATGATAGAGAAATGGATGAGATCGACATGAACAACCTGGACATGAGTAGGGGTAATGAAGGGTAAAGTTGGCGGGAAAGAGAGCTTAGGCGAACAGGAGATCCCAGCTGGATCAAGAACAGAAAGGGAGTACAAGGAATAACAGACCATGATAAATGAAAACCACATGAGAACAGGAACAAGGAAAATGTTAGAGAGGCCCCAAGAAATCCACAATGATACCTCCAATGTAGACTATTGGCAATGGTCGAAAGAAAGCCTGAACTGACCTAGTCTGGTGATCAGATGGCCAAACACCCTAACTGTCGTGCTAGAACTCCCATGCAATAACTGATGGAAGTGGATACAAAGATCCTTGGCCAGGCCCCAGGTGGAGCTCCAGGATTCCAATTGACAAGAAAGAGAAGGGATTGTATGAGCGAGAATTGTTGAGACCAAGATTGGAAAAAGCACAGGGACAAATAGCCAAACTAATGGAAACACATGAATTATGAACCAAAAGCTGTGGAGCCCCCAACTGGATCAGGCCTTCTGGATAAGTGAGACAATTGAATAGCTTGAACTGTTTGGGAGACACCCAGGCAGTGGGACCCGGACCTGTCCTTAGTGCATGAGCTGGCTGTTTGGAAACTGGGGCTTATGTGGGGACACTCTGCTGAGCCTGGAAGAAGGGGGTTTAGACTTGCCTGTACTGAATCTACCAGGTTGAGCTGAATCCCCAGGGGAGTCTTGGCCCTGAAGGAGGTGGAAATGGGGGGGAGGGGCTGGGAGAATGGCGGGGGCGGGGCAGGAAGGGGGAGGACAGGGGAATCCATGGCTGATATGTAAAAATTAAAACACAAATATCTGTGTAAAAATAAAAATTGAAATAATTTTTTTTAAAAATTAAAAAATTAAAAAAAATACTACCCATTGTAAGAATTATTAAAAAAAAAAGGACACATCTGAAAAAAAAGTTTTGTGAATACAAGAGAAGGAATGTCAGAATGGGAAATTAAAATTAAATTCAAGTGAATCCAAGTTTACTTGAGGACAATGAAATCTGAATTCTGAAAAAAAATAAATTTTAAAAGTACTTATTCTAATGTAATTTTATCTTCACATTTGAAATCATATATTTTCATGCAATAATAACTAAAAAGTGAAAAAAATGCAGCAATCATCACATTTCTACCATTATATAAAGGATTTAGTGTTTTGTATTTGCACTGAAAAGCATCAAAAGAGGAAAACGGAACAAGAATCTGCAGGAGCAAGAATAGAAAAACCTGAGAGAACATCATAAACCACAAGTGTCTACCACAGTGTAAGCATGGGGGACATAGATCCCAATGTGTTCAGCAGCTACATATAGAGCTCGTGTATTTGTGAGCATGAGGATTTGTACTATTTTTGGTGACTGAAGTCATCACTCTAATCACAGACATTTTTGACAAACCTCTTCTACACTCCATGTAGAATTTTGGACAATTTTCTTTCCTGAGACTTCCCATCTGAGACCCTGCACTCAAGCTAAAAACAAGCTTCAAAATTCATTTGGGGTTTTCTTTAACCACAGGTCCCATGATTTTATCTAAGAGGACAGAACAGCAAGACTTCAGTTATGACTCCTCTTGGATAGACTTGACAAGAGCTCTCTATCACCAAAGTCACAGGAGATAGTGCCTCAGGATGATGTAAAGACCACACTAGGGAGGATATCAGGGGAAATGAGACAGAAAACATCCTGGAAAATGTCCCATCCAGACATGGCTCAGTGAAAATCAGTAGGACTCCCTGCTCTTTAAAACTTAGCACGGCCTATATCAATCTAACTTGTCAATGGCCTGGAGAAGTCTAAAAGCACGTTTTCTACAAATCTTGCATGTCTGCATCCCATTATTTTCTCCATGTCTTCCTATACTCCAAACGTTTTCTTTGCCCTCCCTGGAAAACTGATAGGCTGGATTCACATGAATTTCAAATCAATGGCTTGATAAATGGTGAGACTACATTTTCTGTTTTCTTCTTGAACTCAGATCTACTCTGCTATTGTGTGTTGTTTCAATGTTGCATTGTTCATTTAATATAAAATCCTTGTCCCTCCCTACATCCAGAGAAAAGATTCAGCCACTATTTATGTTTTCTTTGAATGTGAAGTATTGATTGCACCCCATTCCTTTACCCTAAATAATTAAATAATAGCTTATATATTCCACGCATCATTTATAAACTGTTCATTTGTAATATTTTAAATGAAGTTTACCTTAGGATTAGAAAGTGCCTTGATTGTATGTTTAATTTCATGCATGCAATTATACCTAACATTGTCACATAGGTTGCATTTTAATACTTTAAAGAACATAAGTTGCAAAGTTGAATATAGCAGATAGCTTCTAATATGTGTACTGCCATACACCTCAATATTCATCTTCTGAATAGAGGAGCAAGTTCTGAATCCAACAATGGCATTACTGTCACAGTGGCCTACATTTTCTTTATCTTGACAAAGATTATAAGTGATTCTAGATTTGATTCTCCCAGATGACTGTATAGAGTTTAATCCCTGATAACTGAGAGCCTAGCAGACCAGTATGGGATCTGATGTGAGTTATACATAAAGGATGACCCCTTTTCCTGATTGTATCTTCTAACTGAATAAATAGAGATGTTAATTCTGATGCCTCGGGGATAATGTAATACCATGCTTTCAGCATACTGAGAGTCAGAAACTATGTTGAGAGGTTATGAAAAATCCATTAATACCAACAGAATAGCACACAATTCCAATTTTTGAACTGAAGTATAAGGACTTTGAAAACACTTTACTTAAATTTTTTGATTTGTAACTTGCCTTTCCTTGTTTGTTTGCATCTGTATAAAATGTAGTAACTCCAAATATGGGTTGTTCCCATACAATTTGAGGGAGGATCCAATCTGCTCTCTTTATAAGATCAATTCTATGGCTTTTGGGATATTAGCTGTTAATTTCTCCCAAAAAGTTACTGCAAGTTCTTTGCCAAGGTTCACTTTCTGTCCATAACTTTTCAATATCCTCCTTAGTTAAAGGTATGACAATTTCTGCCTGGATCTATACCTGCTAATTGACGAAATCCCAATGTTTCTTTCAAAATTAAGTCAGAGATTTTTTTCCAAAAAAGTTTTTAAATTTTTATTCAGTTTATTTGGTAAAAATATCCATTCCAATATAATACCTTGCCTCTGCATTAATATTCCTGTAGGAGAATACCTAGAAGGGAAAATAACCAAAATGCAATCCAGCCTTGGATTGATATGATCCACGTGTCCTTCATGTACTTTCTTTTCTACCAAGGTCAATTCTTTTTCAGCTTCAGGTCATAATTCTCTTAGACTATTTAAGTCCTTGTCACCTTCTAAAGTTTTGAACAAATTATTCAGTTCATCCTTTTTTACCCCAACAATAGTTTGTAGATGAGAAATGTCTCCAAATAATCTATGAACGTCATTAAGAGTCTGTAGTCAATCTTTCCTAATTTGCACATTTTGGGGTCTAATTTTTTGTAGCTCTATTTTATATCCTAAATAATTAATAGAATTCCCTCTTTGTATCTTTTCAGGAGCAATTTGTAATCCCCAGCAAGGCAAAAGTTTCTTTACTTCTTCAAACATTCTTTCTAAAGTATCTGCATTTCAGTCAGCCAGTAAAATATCATCCATGTAATGATAAATTATAGATTTAGAAAATTTTTTATGTATCACTTCCAATGGCTCTTGGAAGGATTGGGCTATTTCACATTCCCTGTGGGAGGACCCTCCATTGAAATCTCTTAACCATTTGAGAATTATTATAAGTAGGCACCAAATCCAAGTGGTTTTTAATGAATTCTTGCCACATGGGCACCAAATGTAGATGAACATTCTTACTAAATAAGAAACACAGAGCCAAATGTAGAGTTAATAGCCAAGATGTCAGGGCAGTAGCTAAGAGCTAAAATCCTTACCCTTCACTGCCGCTGCTATTCTTTCATCAGCAAGAGGCCTGCCTCCTGCCTGTCTGTCCTTTTTATTGACTTCCTGTTCGGCTTTCTCATTGGTTGTAAACCCAACCACACGACCTCCTTGTCACTGCCTGTCTGTACAGACCTCCAGGTCTTCTATGGTTTGTATTGATATTAAAGTTGTGTGTCTCCATGCTGGCTATATTCTTGCACACACAAATATCCACCTAGCTCTGCCTCCCAAGTGCTGGGATTAAAAGTATGCACCACCACCACCCAGCTTCTGCTATGGCTTGCTGTTATCTCTGACCCCCAGGCAACTTTATTTATTAACATACAAATAAAATCACATTTCCATACAAATAAATTATCACCATAGTGCTACCTGCTCTCCCTGCTTTTATTAAGCAAACCATATTGGGGGATATGTCTTTATTTTTACTTTCTCAGAGCTTTAAATAAAATATTTATTACAAGAGGAAAACAGCCCCCTGAGGACTCTCCTCTGGGTGAGGCAGTGGGGATGTTGTTTAAAATATACAGTGTACCTGATTCAGCTACTAAAGCCTTTGATGTTTCAAGAGTGGTCATGAGTTCAGGATTCTCAAGAACAGGATGCTGCCATTCTAAAGTACCTTCTGACTAGCCTGAATGAGTCACAGTACTCCATGGCATTATAAATTTGTATAACTGTTCTGGAGGCAATGATTCTTATTACAGTAGTCTGTGGGGAATGTTAATGAGTAGATGACATCAAGAGTTAATGAGAACAGTCTAGGAACAAGGAATGAAGCAGAATCATAGAAATCCACAATGTACATACTTCTAATATCTGTGCCAGTACTGTAGAATGTTGAGAAGAAGATGACATGAGAAAAAGGGATAATCAGTGCTAACTATTAACAGTAATCTTTTTAAGTGATGTGGTTTACAGGATGATAAGAAAAATCCTGGTATATCACCTATAGGAGATATGGTAGTACAGAATGAAGAAGAAATTGATTCAGCCTTGGCTGATGAGTTAATTGTAAGAAATTTGATTTGACTAGAGGTTTAACTGTCTTTCCCTTGGCATGAAGCTGTTACCTCAAATACTCCCAACTCAGCACGCTGAATTACCTGTACTTGTGCCTAGTTAGAAAACTTCCTGTGTTGCTTGCAATACTGCTTATGCTTCTAACATTTGAGTTATAACACATGTAGGTAATATTATTTTTAGGAAATGATAATATTCCATTTAAAATTTGATATTATGCAGAATTCAAAGAAAAGCATAAGTATTGAAACCTAATATCAGATTTATACACACACACACACACACACACATATATATGTATATATATATGTTGCATATGAAAGACTATAAACATGTAAAATATAGAGTGCTTATGTGAAATAGAGTCTTTTTGTTAAAACCCCTTGACATAAGGAATCAACTTTTTGCTATACTCATAGACCAGAGCCTGGTTTAATCATTCCCAGAGCATTTTCATCCAGCAACTGATAGGAGAAGATATAGTCCACACCCAAACATTGGGCAGAGCTTGGGGAATCCTGCAGAACATGGGAGAAAGGATGAATAAGCGAGAGGGGTAAAAGATACCCCCAAGCACATGGCCCAAAATTCTACTAGCCAGGGATGTTAGGGACTCTAAGAGACTGAAGAGACAATCAGGGAGCTTGCATGGCTCTGACCTAAGACCTCTGCATGTATGTTATGTTTGTGTACCATGATGTTTTTGTGAGAGGCATAACAGTGGGACTAGGGTTTGTTTCTGACTCTTTTGCCTTGGGAACCTTTCCCTGCTTTTGGGGTGCATTGAGCAGCCTTGATATGAGGGTATGTGCCTTAGTCTTAATATAACTTGATATGTCATGTTTGATTGATGTCTCTTGTAGGCCTATTCTTTTCAAAAGTAAAACAGAGGAGAATGGATATGGAGGAGAATGGAAGTATTTTTGAAAGAGGAACTAGAATGAGAGGAAGGAGGAGAAACTGTGGTCAGGATGTAATATACTAGAAAAGAATGAGTGAAAAATAAAAGAAAAAGAAGAAATTAATTTTCTGAAATACACTTGCCAGATTAAACAAAAAGAATATGTAAATGTTCTAAGAAAGCAGAGCATAAAATAGATTGCATAATCATTTTACATCAATAAAGGTAAATTAATGATAACATAATCAGAGATTATATACATCCAACATGAACTCAGCACATTAAAAAATGGTACTTGTAAAACTGAGAGATTCAAATAAAACTGAGTCCTGAAATGCTAGTGTGTATAATCAACTCTCAAATTCTGACCTTATTTCTAATCATTGAAATGGTGCAGATGTGGTTTAAAGACTTAGATTAAATGAAGAATGAAATGACCTCAGTGTTAAGAAGGACATTACTCATGGTATAGGCATTGTTCCAGGTACAATGATGTGAACTCTTCCCTGACATTAACAGAATAATGAAGCACTTAAGGATGAAAATGTGGCTGAGGTGCCCTGTGCTGGAAGCCAAGATGGAGAAGACTTCCATGGCCACCAAACTTTTTGTTGGTGTTGTGGTAGACAGAGACCAATTTTATCCACACACTGAAGAACACCAGCAAGCTGAATCTCTGGATCTTGCCTTCATTGAATGTGTTAGGCAGGATCCTAGACAGAAAGGCCATAGTGTAGCTCCCAAGTGCCAAGGAGCAGAGGTTACTGCCAAGTGATTGGATTAAGGACTATTTTTTTCTTGCTTTCTTAAGGGTATCAAAGGAACTTGTTTATAAACACTAATAGTATTTTAATCATCTACTGAGAGGCAAACTCTTTTTCTGTTCTTAGTTCTCAGGAGGTAAGACTAAGCTTTCTAACATTCCGTGGAAAATAAATGAAAATTTGAGATGAAAAAAACTACATTTCCCATACTGCCTTTCTGAATATTATCCCACTGCTAAAAGCAATGTCACAGATTACTCTTCCTATGCTGCCTTTCAGGTACCATGCACTCTCATTTTCATTTATATGGTTTGTCTATGTGATTTTGATTTTACCTTGGGAGCTTTTTGAATCAATATTTTGCTCTTTTACCATGAAATATTTCTCTTCTTATTGAGCTGGTATTGATTGGTGTATCCTTCACTTAGCACTTTTTTCTCAAAGCAGAACATGTCCACCTGCCCTTGCACATTCAGATAGGAATGTTGGTGCCTGAAGCAAAATCCCTTTTTCTAATTATTATAGATAGAAGTTAAAAAAGAGAGATAAAGAATGAAGCCTAAATAGAGAGAGATTTATTCACGGAAGTCTCACTTTTCACTTGGAAATCTTTCAACCGCTTTACTTTCACTCCAGAAGATAGAATACGTCCATCTTCATTGTTCTACAAAACTGAAAAACTCCATTCCTGTGGGCCCCTCTACCGCCCTTTGACCAAGACCTTGGTCCCTGAGCTTGGCACCATCTATGGGGGACACAGTCTCCCTTACCCCCTAGGATACACTAGAAAAAGGAGGAAGTGAGAAATATGTAAATAGAAGGATAGAGGGGAGAGAGACAGATAGAAACAGAATAGCTCAAGAGAGTCTGAATCTTTATCCACCAGCCCCTTCTGTATCTTCTAAAGGGCTTTTTAAAGGAATACCATGGGGTACAGCAATAAACCTCCCCCTAGTACAGCCAAATGCAGCCCCTGCCGAATACCTGGTAACCATATATGTGGTGAATGTATCCCCTTATGCAGCTCTGCTGGGTAAATTAAGCTCAGATCTCACTAGAAAAACTCTGTGGGCTCCCACATGCTGCTATGCACATAGTAGAGCAAGTGTTCTTGTGGTTTGAATGAACATGCCTTAGGTACATGCCCAAGAGTGGTATCTTGGGTCTTGAGGTAGATTGATTTCCATTTTTCTGAGAAGTTGTCATACTGATTTCCAAAGTGTTGTACAGGTTTGCACTCCTACCAACAGTGAACAAATGGTCCTCTTGCTCCACATCCTCTTCAATATAAGCTTTCATAGATATTTTTTATCTTAGCCATTATGACAAATATAAGATGGTATCTCAGAGTTCCTTTGATTTGTATTTCCCTGAGAACTAAGGATGTTGAACAATTCCTTAAATGTCTTTCTGCCATTTGAGATTCTCTGTTGAGAATTCTCTGTTTAAATCCATAGCCCATTTATTAATTGGATTGTTTGGTATTTCGTGGTGTAGTTTTCTGAGTGCTTTATGTATTTTGGAGATCAACCCTCTGTCTGTTGTGAACTTGGTGAAGATCTATTTTTCCCATTCTGTAGGCTGTTGTTTTATCTTGTTTACTGTGTTGTTTACCTTACAGAAGCTTCTCAGTTTCAGATGGTCTCATTTATTAATAGTTGCTCTCAGTGTCTGTGCTTCTGGTATTACATTTAGGAAGTGATCTCTTGTGCCAATGCTTTCTAGAGACTACTTTCTACTTTATCCTCTAGGTTCAGTATAGCTTGATTTATGTTGATTTCTTTGATCCTCATGGATTTGAGTTTTGTCCATGGTTATAGATATGAATCTATTTGCATCTGTGCTAATAAAATAATAAATAAAATGCTGATTGGCCAGTAGCCAGACAGGAAGTATAGGCGGGACAAGCAGAAAAGGGAATTCTGACAACAGGAAGGCTGAATCATAGAGACACTACCAGCCATAGCCATGACAAGGAAGATTTAAGATACTGGTAAGCTGCAAGTCAAGTGGTAACTTATATCTTAATAGAAATTGGTTAATTTGGGGTATGAGAACTACATAGCAAGAAGACTGAACCATTAGGCCAAACAGTTTAAGTAATATAAACATCTGTGTGTTTAATTTTTGAGCGGGCTGTCAGGGCTTGGTGTGTGGGGGGGGGGGGGGGTGGAGAGAAGCTCTCCAGCTACAAATGGTGCTCCATGTGAGGCAAGAGCTTCCACTTAAAACCTCAGAAAAAAAGATTCCAAAAAGGAGCTAAAAAGAGCTTCCTAGTTGTCTCTCTCAGGTTAGCTGCAGCCTGTAGTTTGAGCTGTTATGATGGGTTCCTGGCATGCAGACTTGACTAGCAGTACCTTGGGAATGAGGCATCTGCAAACGGCACATTAAGCTGTGTGTTGGAGTTAGCCTTTGCTAGTACAAAAAAAAAAGGTTTCTGGGCTACACACTGCTTTGATAAAATTATAGACCTACTGTTTCTAAGAGTTGATGGCTCCCAGAGCTGAGGTGGGTGGAGCCACCAGCCACAGTGGCCATTTTGGTCTTACAAATGCTGAAGTTTAAAACAATAATTACACAATAAGGCAGATTCAGATAAAACAAGACTTTGAATGCTTTATAATGTGTGTAAAAATGAATGTAGGCTTAAAAGAGAGAGAAAAAGGAATATATAATACACAGTTACATAAAGAAATACATAGTTTAAAAAAATAAAGTCTTTTAAGATACAGTAAACGTAGTATAAAAAATAAGCCACATGAAGTTGGATGTTACACAAAAAAAATCTGTATTTTGTTGTCTTTGGGATTTTTAACTGCAGAAAAACATTTGATTGTAAAAGCTGTTGAATTAGCCAATATGTATATTTTAAAGATACACTGACTTCAAAATTTAGATATAAGGATATGTTGCTTTGGAAAAAAGGCTCTGCTTTTATTTCCACAGAAAGCAATAGGCTATGGATTTGCACCAGATTAAGATACAACAGGTTTGACAAACCAAGACCACATGAAAGGTCTTCAATGACATCATGGCCCAGGTGATCCAACATCCAGAATCATTTCAAGGCAACTGACTCAGACAATATACCCTCACAGACTACTCCATAATTCTAGAATTTTCTTTGTGTACCCATAAGATACAGTGCCCCCTACAACAGGAAGTAGTAAATAAAAGCTATGCCCAAATTCCCAAATATAACAAGCTGTCTTTAGAGATGGAATTGGCTTACTCCTTCTCTAAACCCAGGCATATTGGTAAAAAAAAAAAAAAGGTTAAGAGATTCTGGTGTCCCAAATCAGAAGAACCCTCTGGTGTGGAACAGAGAAAAACCAATATTTTTATTTAAAACAAGTTGATTATAATTGTGATATAATAGGATAATAGGATAAAGGGGTAGATTAATAAATCTACTTGTTAAAAAAAACTCATTTAGAAATGTTTTACATTGCTGTAGATTTTAGTTTATTGTACAAATTTAAAGTTAATTTTGTTATACTGTATGTATATTTTTACTCTTGTTTAAGGTATTATGTTTATACAACTCATTTAAATTGTAATGGAACAATTAGTCTTCTATGGTAGTTAAACTTATAGTCATGTTATGTTTCATAGGCATACATAGATATATTTCAGATAGATAGGTTAATCTTCAAATACGTCAAAAATCTTCAGAATATGGCATTTAAAATATTTTTTTAAAATATAGACATTCTGGACAGTGAGACATGTCTGCTCCTGGCAGCACCGGATTTACATCAGAAAGGATGATGGGCATCAAAGACACTCTATATGGAGTTCATCTTCATCTTGGAAAAATAGCCATTTGGGCAAGAATATGTTCTTGCCTAGACTGCTTAATCAACAGGACATGCAGGACCCATGCGAAGATGATCACTGAACTTTGCTTGGTGAAATGTTCCTTCAGATTCCTGCTTCACAAAGGACATTCTACAGGACACAGAGAGAAATGACTGAGAGCCTCTAGTCCTATGGGCTAAAGACAGATTCCCCAACTTTACAGATGAAACTTTGGATGACTGTCCAGGCTGCCAGCTCTCTTTGTCTACTCTTACAAGACACCCAAAAGTTGCTTGCATCGTTCTCCCATTTCTTAGCTAGTGTTATATCCTTCTGAGGTCTTTGATGTAGTTGAAGACTAGAGATAGTTATAATTTCCTTAGTTATAATAAGAGATAAGTTAGACATGAAACCTAAGACTCACAAATATAAGCTAAATAGGATATCTTCTTTAATTTTGCCAAAAAGAAATAGATTAGATATTGTAACTATAATTCTTGTTAGATAACTGTTTTGTTATATGTAATTTTACTATGTGAAAGTTAAAATCTTCCTTTTTGAAAAAAAAGAAAAGGGGAAGTGCTATGCATATCGCTCTGTATAAATAAAGTGCTAATTGGCCAGTAGCCAGGCAAGAAGTATAGGTGGGACAATCAGAAAAGAGAATTATGGGAACAGAAAGGCTGAGTCAGAGAGGCACTGCCAGTTGCCACCATGAAAAGGAAGATATAAGGTACTAGTAAGCCATGACTCACGTGGCAACTAATAGATTAGTAGAAATGGGTTAATTTAAGATATAAGAATTAGATAGCAAGAAGCCTGAGCAGTAGGCCAAAGAGTTTAAATAATATCAGCATCTGTGTGCTTAGTTTATAAGTGGGCTGTCAGACTGACAGGGTTTGGCAAGGCTGGAGAGAAGCTCTCAAGCTACACATTCATCTACATGTCAACATGCAGTTATGCCTGCAACATTTGTTGAAGATGCATTCTTTTTTCCATTTTACAGTTTTGGCATTTTTGTCAAAATCAGGTGTTCATAGGTGTGTGGATTAATGTCAGGATCTTCAATTGATTCCATTGGTCTACATGTCAGTTTTTATGCCAACACCAAACAGTTTTTACTACTATAGTTCGATAGTAAAGCTTGAATTCAGGGATGGTGATACCTCCTGATGTTGCTTTATTGTAAAGGATTGTTTTAAGTGTCTTAGTTTTTTTGTTTTTGTTTTTTCTTTTTTGTTTTCCAAATGAAGTTGAGTATGTTTCTTTGAGTGTCTGTGAAGAATTGTGCAGAGATTTTGATGGAAATTGCATTGAATCTGTACATTGTTTTTTGTAAGGCTGGACATTTTTATTATGTTGTTTCTACCTATCCATGAACATGGAAAATCTTTCCATTTTCTTGTACCTTCTTTGATTTCTGTCTTCAAGGACTTAAAATTCCTGTGATACAAGTCTTTTACTTGATTGGATAGTGTTACCCCATATTATTTTATGTAATTTTTGGCTATTGAAAAGGGTGATGTTTCTCTGATTCCTTTCTCAGCCCATTTGTCATTTGTATATAGGAGGGCTACTGTTTATTTTGAGTTAATCTTATATTCTACCATATTACTGAACATGGTTATCAGTCATAGGATTTCCTTCGTAAAATTTTTGGGGTTCACTCACATATACATTCCAAACATCTGCAAACAGCAAAAGGTCAAAATCTTTCCTTCCTATTTGTATCCACTTGATCTGCTTTTGTTTTTTTTATTGCTCTAGCTGGAGTGTCAAGTGCTATATTGTATAGATATGTGGACAGTTGACATTATTGTCTTATTCCTGATTTAGTGGAATAACTTTTAATTTCTCTCCATTTAATTTGATATAGGCTGTTGGCTTGTTGGGAATTGCCTTTATTTTGTTTAATTATGTTCCTTATATTCCTGATCTATCCAAGACTTTTATCATGAAGAGAAGTTAGATTTTGTGAGAGACTTTTTCCACATATAATGAAATAATCATGTAGTGTTTTTCTTTTAGTTTGTTTACATGATTAGTTAACCCCAGGACTCAGGAGGCAGAGGCAGGCGGATCTCTGTGAGTTTGAGGCCAGCCTGGGCTACAAAGTGAATTCCAGAAAAGGCACAAAACTACACAGAGAAAACCTGTCTCAAAAAAAAAAAAAAAAAAAAGAAAAAAAGAAGAGAGGTTGAGAGAGAGAGAGAGAGAGAGAGAGAGAGAGAGAGAGAGAGAGAGAGAGAGAAAGAGAGACTAAACCCATGAAAACTATAGGGATATGGTGGATAAAATTTTTGACGTGTTCTTGGAATCAGTTTAACAGTATTTTATTGAATATTTTTGTGTCAGTGTTTATGAGGAGATTGCTCTGTCATTCTCCTTGTTTGTTGTGTCTTTGTGTGGTTTAGGTATCAGGGAAACTGTAACCTCATAAATAGAGTTTGGTGATGTTCCTTCGATTTCTGTTTTGCAAAATAATTAGAAGAGCATTGATATTAGCTCTTCTTTAAAAATCTGGTAGAATTCTGTTCTAAAACCATCTGTGGCTGGGCTTTTTTTCCTTTTTGGTTGGGAAGACTTTTTTTTTGATACTGAGTTTCTCTGTATAGCTATGAGCCTTTCCTGGAACTCACTCTGTAGACCAGACTGGCCTCGAACTCACAGAGACTCACCTGCCTCTGCCTCCCAAGGGCTAGGATTAAAGGCATTTGCCACCATCACCTGGCAAAGTGCAGGGTTTTTTTTTTTTTTGAGCTGAGGATCAAACCCAGGGACTTGTGCTTGCTAGGCAAGCACTCTACCACTGAGCTACATCCCCAACCCCAGTTGAGAGACTTCTAATGAAAGTTTATATTTCCTTGGGGGGTTAATAGTCTAGTTAAATTGTTTATATGCCTTTGATTTAACTTTACTGTGTGGTACCCATCCTAAACCTTCTCGATTTCTTTTATATTTTCCAATTTTGTAGAGTACTGGTTTTTGAAATATGATATGATGGTTCTCTAGATTTCCTGGTTGTCTGTTGTTATATCTCCCTTTTCATTTCTGATTTTGTTAATTAGGATTCTCTCTCTCTCTCTCTCTCTCTCTCTCTCTCTCTCTCTCTGTCTTTTGATTACTTTGGATGGGACTTGTCTATCTTGTTTCTTTTCTCAAAGAAACAACTCTTTGTTTCATTGTTTTTTGTACTGTTCTCTTTGTTACTATTTTACTGATTTCAGCTCTCAATTTGATTATTTCCTGGAATCTATTCTTCCTAAGTGAGCTTGCTTATTTTTGTTCTAGTGTTTTCAGGTGTGCTGTTAAGTTGCTAGGGTGAGATTTCTCCACCTTCTTTATGTTAGCATTTAGTGCTATGAATTTTTCCACTTAGCACTGCTTTCATACTGTCCTGTAAGTTTGAGTATGTTGGACCCAAACCTTTCATTGAATTTTCGTTAAATTCAAGGAAATTTTTAATTTCTCTCTTTATTTCTTCCTTGACCTATTGCTGATTCAGTTGAACATTATTCAGTTCCCTTGAGATTGTAGTTGTAGGCTTTCTGTAATTATTGTTGTTATTGAAATCTAACTTAAGCTATTTAAAATAGCTGTAACTGATATCAAATACCTTGGGATATATCTTC
>NW_023411486.1:0-8924 GCF_903995425.1 Onychomys torridus
AGTTTAGCAGCATGACACTTAATCTCAGGGTTGTGGGTTTAAGCCCCACGTTGGGTGCCAGAAGTAGTAGGCTTTTTCTTTTGGGGCCACCAACCAGTTCCCAAATCATGACACGGAGACTTCTTATTAGCTATGAATGACTGGCTAGCTTAGGCTCGTTTCTGGCTAGCTCTTTTAACTTACATTAACCTGTTTCTCTGTATCTGCCTTCTGCCTCGGGGCTTGTTACTTTTCTTTCCTTCTGTACATCTCACTTTCTCTGCTTCTCCTGCCTGGCTTCCGGCCCGGGGTGTGTTCCCCTCTTTCTCCTAATTCTCTTCTCTCTTCTCCTCTCTTGTTCTTAGATTTCTCCTCCTATTTATTCTCTCTGCCTGCCAGCCCTGCCCATCCCTCTCCTGCCTAGCTATTGGCTGTTCAGCTTTTTATTAGACCAATGAGGTGCCTTAGGCAGGCAAGGTGAAACAAAAGCAACACATCTTTACAGAATTAAACAAATGCAGCATAAACAAATGTAACACACAGTTAAAGTAGTATTCCACAGCATTAACAAATGTAACACATCTTTGCCTAGTTAAATATTCTACATCAAAGTAAGGAGTTGCTTTTTTAAAAGGAGGAAGGAAGGGAGGGAGGGAAGGAGAGAGGGAGGGAGGGAGGAAGGAAGGGAGACAAGGGAATGTTAATAAAACACAGAAGCCAGATTTGAAGGACTCCCACTAGCCACATGTGGTACAGTGATCACCAAATAAATGAAAAATAATAGTAACGCCATAGAATAATAGCAGTAGAATAAAATTTTGGACCCAGGGCTGGGGGATAGCTCAGGAGGTAAAATACTTGTCATGCAAGTATGAGGATCTGAGTTCAAACCCACAGAACTGATGCAAAGCTGGTGGCAGCCAATTCTGTAATCTCATTGCTACCGCAATGAGCTCCCCATGGGAAGCAGAGACAGGAGAATTCTGAAAAATTCAAGGGCTAATTCACAGCGGTACACAATAAAGTCACCCTGTCTCAAGCAATGTGGACAGCAAGGTTGTTCTCTGACTTTCACATGTAAACCATGGCATGCACATCCCCACATTCACACAGAAACGTGAACACATATGAAAAGATGAAAGAAATCTGAAGGCTGGAAAGATACTGAACAGTTAAGAGCCTTGCTTCATCCACAGAGGACCAACGTTCAGTTCCCAGCATCCACAAGAGGCACATCACCAGTGCTTGTAACTGTAGTTCCAGGAGACTTGACACCCTCTTCTGGCCTCTGCAGGCACTGTACACACTTGGTATACACTTGGTACACACACACACACACACACACACACACACACACACACCCCACATGTGTGCATAAAAAATAAAAATTTACAAATTAAAAAAATGAAAGGGCGGTGGTGGCGCACGCCTTTAATCCCAGCACTCGGGAGGGAGAGCCAGGCGGATCTCTGTGAGTTCGAGGCCAGCCTGGGCTACCAAATAAGTTCCAGGAAAGGTGCAAAGCTACACAGAGAAACCCTGTCTCAAAAAACAAAAACAAAACAAAACAAAAAACAAACCTCTATTCTTTGGGTTGGGGATTTAGCTCAGTGGTAGAGCGCTTGCCTAGCAAGCACAAGGCCCTGGGTTCAATCCTCAGCTAAAAAAAAAAAAAAAGAAGAAAAGGAAGGAAGGAAGGAAGGAAGGAAGAAGTTTGAATCCATGCAGATAGAAACAAATAAATAAATTGAAATAAACAAGAACCCCACTCCCACCCCCTTTGTCACAGTCTTATTATGTAACAGAGGCTGGCCTTGAACATGTAATCCTCCTGCCTCAGCCTCCAGAGTGCTATGCTGGGTTTACACAGCCCTTTTTTACATTGAAAAACAAACAAAGGTGTGGGGGAGGAATTTATGGAATTAGAAAACTACCATCAGCAGCCAGCCGAGAAGCAGTGACAGCCAGTCCCAGGTTCCACAGACTGCCAGCTATCCACAGGGCTAAAGCTGTGGGTCTCGGAGCAGCCCTCACCACTGGCTTATTAATTATGAGACTCCACCTGATGTAACAGGTGACATCACCACGTGGGACCACAATCCGTGGGGTTCCTGTCAGCGTGGATGACTCACAACCTAAGCATGAGGGAGCAGGTCACAATCTTCAGAACACTCTACCAAACAACTGGACACATATTTAAAGATTGTCACGTTCAGTGGGCATGGTGACTTGTACGGGTAATCCTGGCACTTGGTAGTCCAAAGCAGGAGAATTGCTATTAGTTTGGGCTACACAGTCAGTTCCAGGCCAGTGGGGACTACAGAGTGAAAACTTGTCTCACAAAAAACAAACAAACAAACAAAACCCAAAAATAAACAGTCAAGCATGGTCATGTACAGCTTCGATCCCAGCACTTGGGAAGCAGAGGATTTGCTTATGTGGGCTAGTATCTACCGATATTTACCATATTAAGAACTCGAGATGTTTAAGAATTTTTTGAATGTAACAATAGATTTGTTTCTTAATAAGATAAATGGCTTTAGTGGAAGAAGTATTTTGCAACACAAAATCTTTTTTTTTTTTTTTTGGTTTTTCGAGACAGGGTTTCTGTGTAGCTTTGTGCCTTTCCTGGAACTCACTTTGGAGACCAGGCTGGCCTCGAACTCACAAAGATCTGCCTGGCTCTGCCTCCCGAGTGCCAGGATTAAAGGCGTGGACACCACTGCCCGGCACAAAGTCATTTTTTATTGTGAAAAGAAAGACAGTGATAAACACTTTACAAATCTTAATATGCAGCCTGAGAGCAGACGTGGCTTTTCATATTTTCATGTGTATTCTGTATTCAATCTGCTGCAAAATGTCATTTTTTTGAAGTACAAGAGAAGGGAAAAAATACCCTCGTTTCTATGTCAGAAAGGGAAAACTAATTTGTTACCTCTGATCCATGAGTGGGAAAAAAAATGAGTCAATCAAAAGATAAAAGAAGCCCCCCAAAAGTGACAAGGATATAAGAAATCAAGATAGCAGCGTATGAGCAAGTGAAAAAAAAAAGAAAGAAATCAAGCCTTCAGACAGCAAAGGCATCGCGTCTGTGGAGCCCTTTGGTTATCCAGTTGAGCGCATGCGCACAACCTCACCATAGAAACCCCGTTTGCCGGCTTAAAACTTAGAACCAACTAAATTAAAGAAGAAAGTGCTCATTATAGTTACAGAAAACACAGAAATGTAAACCTCAACCATGTCAAAACCACAAGCCAGCCGACGAAACTCAGAAATGAGAGAGAGGAGAGCGGGGGAACGGTGGTAGGCAGGCGTGCCAAGGTCTTAGGTTTGGTATCAGGAAGCAATAAGTAAACTGGTAGTAAATTAATAACCCGGAAACCGAGGTATCAGTATTTTATTTCGAGCGCTAATGATCGGCAGCAGAGGAAAGAGACCAGAAAGCGCTTGCGGTGGCGGCCCTGGGGAACGGCAGGGAAGAAGGGGATTTTGACCGCACGCCCTCGTGTATGCTTAAGGGCTTCTTCCTGCACGCATGAAGTACTTCCACGACAAAAACACTTGGTTTTTATTTCGAGAAAAAAACAACTGCATATTAGAAATATTTTAAACAGATCCGGGGGTTTTTGGCTTTATTTTGCTGAGCTGATGTCAGTAAATCTGTTTATGGTATTCAGTGGCTGGGTCACAAGGACAATTTCTTCCTTCCAAATCACATTTTAAACGCGTTGCATGAAGTCCTTTGTAAAATAAATGCCTGCTCCCACGGCTTCTGTGCCTTTAAAATGAATTGTAATTTGCTATTGTTTTCCATTATTCGTTAACCAATAGCCACATAAAATTAAAATGTCTCAAATGAGCCATGACATTGTTTTCTTTGAGTTAAAATCTGTGAATATGGGAATTCGTGTTACAGCAAGGACACAATTATTTCCTGCTTACAGAAGGGTGCTAGGTCTCCACAGTCCCTGGCGGGTCAGTGAGCTCCAGCACCTGTACGACCAGTAACCATGGCGACCACAGGTGTGGTTTGCAAGTTGAGAGGGGGGTGGCTAGGAAGAGCATCCCAATTTTTCATATAAATGAGGGGTTGTTTAATCCCTCTATCCCCATTCTTTTTCGTTTGGTTGGTTTGGGGTTTTGCATGTGGGGAAGAAAAGCTCTGTAAGTTACTTGGTTCACGGATTTCCTTGTAGTGACACGCCCTCACTAACACAGGATCTTTCCCCTGAGAAGTGGTAGGTAACTCAAATCACTGTCCTCTCTGAAGTGCATCGCAGTCTGCCTCCAAAGACTATTCCTGTAAAACAATCCTGGACCACCGCCACCACACTGCACCTTCCGAATAGGGCATTAGAACTCCAGAAGGAAAAATTTGAAATTGATTTGTAATAGATTTAATTATACTTGATGATTATTGAAGAGCAAACGGAGATATTCAGTTGAAGTATACTGAGATACGTGGATTTGCTTGGCATAATTCACACTGCTCTATGAAGATAGAGCTATAGTGTTTAAACTATTATCCTGAGGTGTTAGGTCTCAGAAACCCGGGGCAGATGGCTAATTTAGGTGCCGATTAACATATCAAAGCGGATGCTGGCCAGCTCTCCCACCATCACGCTGTACCCATGGCTCCTCCCAGCACTTCGTACCCCACCCCCTCTCCTAAACCTCTTCCTTTCCAGCGCTGGGCTTCCGCTTCCCTTCCCCCAGCCTGATCGTTATATAGCTCTGCCATTTGGGTCTCCTGGCCTCGTGGCCTGGCCGCGTCTTTTGGTTGGCGGCTCTCTTTTGCTCATCCTTCCCCATTTTCCTCTTGAGGTTTGGTTTAGTCTGCCAGCCATGCTCAGCCTGGACTCCTCCCTCTGCCTGCTTTCCCCATTATATCTACAATCTCCATACTGTAGGAGTAGTCATGTCCTCCTCCTTTTATTTTCATTCATAAAGAGATACATTTTGGTGAGAAAAAGTATGAAATGAAGCTAAAACTCAGATAGCGCCCCCCCCTACCCCGCTAGGAAGTCAGACCAGCGCCTAAGCACCACCCAGTGGCACCTCCCTGAAATTACAAGAATAGTACTTGGGCGTCAATAACATCTAGACTTCTCCTTACAAACCCCAATCTAACATAGAGTGGCAAAGAGAGAAGAAGTTTCCCCTGCTTCTGGCCATGGATGAAATGCTCCAAAAGGCAATGCAAATATTTGAAGCCACCCGAGCCGACCACCCATTCACAAGTAGGCAAAATCAAATCCTGCTGGCTATCGAAGAGAGCCAGGGCTTCGGCAGGAATGTGTCTTCCAAATGTAAACAAACCTATTCTGAGCCTATTAGCTGCAGCCACTAATTCTTGAGCACCAAGCCAGTATTTCTTTGGACTTAAACTATGCCAGGGCCAGTTACTAGGGAACTAGAGACCACTGCTACAATCCAGAGTCCAGAGAAATTCTTCCGACTGGCCCATTCCAAACTGTTCACTCCACCCTGCCTTCCTGTTCCTGCAGAACCCCAGGAAAAGTCTTGGGTCCCTCTCAATCCTGCCTTTGGCCACCTGACCAAACCTGGTGTGGACTGGCTGATAGGGACTCAGAAATGAGAGCAGAGATCTGGTGTTTTGTTTATTAATGATACAGCCCAGCACCCATGTGTGGTAGGTAACTTGGAGACTGGATCATCCCTGATCCATTATGAAGTCATCACTTGGCTCCAGCCTAGCCCTGCCACTCCTTGTCACATGTTTTGGAGCAAGAAATTTGACATCTCTGGCTTATTCCCTGACATGCTAAGCAAGGGGCTGGGCCGTAGGATCTCTGAGGCCCCCCCCTGACATGTTTGCTTTGATTTGCCTCTTGTGCTAGCTAGTTTTTAATGTCAACTTGACACAAGCTAGAGTCATCTGAGAGGAGAGGACCTAACCTCAGACACGCCTATAGGGCATTGTCATAATCACCGATTGATGTGGGAGGGGCCCAGTCCATTGTGGGGGATGCCATCTCTGGGCTGGTGGTCCTGGGTTCTATAAGAGAGCAGGCTGAGCAAGCCATGAGGTGCAAGCCAGTAAGCAGCACCCCTCCATGGCCTCTGCATCAGCTCCTGCCTCCAGGTTCCTGCCTTGACTGACTTAAATGATGAACTTATGAAATACAAGTGTAAACAAAATAAACCCTTTCCTCCCCACGTTGTTCTGGGTCATGGTGTTCCATCACGGCAACAGTAACCCCGACTAAGACATCTCTCTTACTCGCTAGCGCTACCGTCTGGCTCACCACTGCACGCAAACTCGACCAGACTTTCTTTCCATAATTGGTCAAGCTAACTGAAGTGGGCTGGAGAAGACAGAGAGGAGGTGCCGTAACTCAAGCGTCGCTGGGCGAGCATCGTGAGAGACAGGGCAGGATCAGGAGGGTCCGCAGACTGGGACCCAGGCAGGCTCAGACACCAGGAAGCGCTTCCTCCCTAGTGCCACGCTGGATCTGACATTCCTGCCTTTGTCCTTTTTCTGCCTGACTTTGCTGTGCTAAATCATGCGTTCATGCACCAGCTGGCCCTCCTGGTCATGTATCCAGCTGCCCCATGGATTAAAGTTTGCCTCCCTACCTTACTGCTATTTCCGGCCAATGTTTACTGAATGCTTACTATGAACCAAGTCCTGTGTGATAATTGACATGATTTTTTCTCCTTTATGTCTCTTAATCTTTAGGAGAGGCTCAGTCATTCATTTCAAAGGTGAGGAAGCAGGCTCAGTGAGGTAAGAAACTTGCCTAAACTCACAGAGGGTAGAATCAGCATTGAGCCCAGGCTGCTAACCCTTAGATCTACATACAACCCCTTCTCAGTGATTTCATTACACACACACACACACACACACACACACACACACACTCCTACCCCCATTTAATCCAAAAATGCTTAAAGCTAAACTAAGAATCCAGTCCTCCACTCTCTACCTAACTCACAGCCCTGGGCTGCTTCCTACTCATGGTGCATAATACACAATGGCAGCACTACTCAGCAGTGAAAAACAATGACATCATGAGGTTGTAGGCAAATGGATGGAACTAGAAAAATCATCCTGGTGAAGGTAACGCCAGACTGCGAAGGACGAACTGGGTAGGTACTACCACTAAAGTGGATGCTAGACTGTAAAGCAAAGATATACCGACTCAACAGTCACAACTCCAGGGAGGCTACCTAGTAAAGGAGGACCCTAGAAGACACAGGGATTGCCCAATGACAGAGAAATCTCGGATGAGACACATGGCAAATGGGTTGAGGGGTAATGGAGGGCAAGGGGGGGAGAGTTTAAGGAAAGCAGAAGTCCCAGCGTGGGATTCAGGAAATTCTTCCTTTTCATTCCTAAATCCTTTCTTTGTTTCTTACTTGGTGGCCTTGCTGTGTAGCTGCGTGGCTAACCCCTGGGCCTCCCCTTCTCTGGCTGCTAAGCTCTTTTGATCCTACTTTCCATGATTCCCTCCCTCTATTATTCTGTCTGCCTGCCAGCCCGCCTATCCTTTCTCCTGCCTTGCTATTGGCCGCTCAGCTCTTTAATTAGACCCTCAGGTGTTTTAGACAGGCCAGTCAACACGCTTCACAGAGTTAAACAAATGCAACATAAAAAAAGTAACCACACCTTCAATATTCTACTTACATACAAAGGCCTCTATGTCACATTCTCTCCTAAAACATCAGTGCCTCTGTGTTCACTGTATAGACACTGAAATCCATCACTTTTTAAGAGTTTTTTTTAGTTTTTAAAATAATGGTATAGTGCTTGTGTCTGTGTGCTGTGCCGAAGAGGCCAGTAAGAGGGTGTTGGATCCCAGGAGCTGGAGTTACAGATCCTAAGAGCTTGCCAATGGGTACAGGGAACCAAACTCCTCTGTATACAGCAGCACAAGCTCTTACCCTCTATCTAACGCCCTCCGTCCCCCCCTCCCAGTCTCCCCTTTCTCTGCACTGTCTTGTCTAGGGTACCATTTCTTGTCTGGGCTATTCATACCCCCCTAACATCTTTTCTCCTTCTTCGAAGTGGTTCTTTTACAATGCTGACCTATGCAATTGGACTCCTCTGCTGAAAGCCTTAAGTAGACTCTCTACCGTCAGTTTCCAGTTCCAGCTTTTTGTCGTGGCCATCATCAGACCCACTGAGATCTGACCGGCCTACCCTTCCCATTGTACCTGGGCCGTTGCGCTTGCAGTACGGCATGGCGATGAGCCATTTCTATCCTCTTCCCTTGGGGGAGCGTCGGGAGCATCCTCAGGGCTCACCATTGTGCTTGGAGTAGAGACGATGCTCACCATGCTGGTTGTGTGTCTGGGATTGGGTATGCTGCCTCATTGAAGTGCTGGTAGAAATAGGACATGTGTTAAATTTGAGAAACACATTCTAGATGAGAGAGGGAGAAAATTATGATAGCCAATTAGTGAGCACCTTCTCCTTCTCCTTCTCCTTCTCCTTCTCCTTCTCCTTCTCCTTGTCCTTCTTCTTCTTCTTCTTCTTCTTCTTTCTTTCTTCTTCTCTTCTTCTTCTTCTTCTTCTTCTTCTCCTTCTTCTTCTTCTTCGCACTTAATATGCTTGACCTGCACATTCTGGGGTGGGTCCAGTTACACTGATTTGCTTGACAAGGGCTGGAGGAGTACCTCAAATGCAGGCATGTCATCTTTTCTGGTCTGTGCCTTCTGCTCCAAAGTTATGAATCAATCCATCCAGACAGTAAATCAAGGCCTCTGTGGGAGACGGAGTAGCAAGGCAGCTAATGTCTTTGAAGCTGAACTCTGGGAGTGGCTGGCCCTCAGTAGATGTCCCATTACTCCAGCCATGGTGATTGGAAATTCTGGGAAGAGCTTTGGGACCTGGATGGTTTAAGGAGGCAGAACCCAGTAGAAAGACAGGCTAGTGGGTGTTGGGCAAACTCTTCAGTCTTGACCTCCTTTCTCTTGAT
>NW_023411487.1:0-5616 GCF_903995425.1 Onychomys torridus
GACAGAGACATCACAACTAACGAGGTCCTGAATAAACTGTTTTAAGGAGAGTCCCATTGTTGCGTCATCCTTGCTGGTCGAGGCGGGCGCGACAGGTTACAAGTTCTTAGAATCAGGGTTTGAGGAGTTTGTGAGTAGGGACAGTGCCAGGTTTGGTTTAGGGTTACAGGTTAGGGGTCTTTTGGTTATTGCTCAGGGAGTTTGTGGTTAGTGTTAGGATTAGATTTATGTTGGGTCATGTTAGGCTAGGGGAGTTTGTGGTTAGGGTTAGGGTTAGATTTAGGCTTAGGGTTGGGTTAGAGTAGTTGAGTTTGTGGTTAGGGTTAGGGTTAAATTTGGGCTTGGGATCAGGTTAGAGTTTGGGTAGGCGAGTTTGTCGTTTGGGTTTTTGTTAGCGTTAGATTTAGGGTCATGTTAGTGTTAGTATTATGGTTAGGGTTAGGGTCAGGTTAGGGTTAGTGTGAGGTTATGGTTAGCGTTAGGCCTTCTGTCATGATACTGTTAGGGTAAGGCAGTTTGTGATTAGTGTTTTGTGTTAGGGTTTGATTTATGGACAGGTTATTGTTAGGGTTAGTCTTAGGGTTCTGGTCAGGATAAGGTTAGGGTCATGTTAGGGTTAGGGTTAAGCTTGTGTCAAGTTAGGGTTAGGGTTTGGCATTGTATCAGGTTAGGGTTAGGCTTGTGTCAGGTTAGGGTTATGGTTAAGGTTAAGGTTATGTGTTTAGTTAGTTGTTGTGGTTAATTGTTAGTTCAAGCCGTGACCTTTGCCCTCCTGAGGTGTCCTTTTTCCTCCACTCTCCGGTCCGAAGGTAACTTCCTGTTCCCTCTTTATACTATCAGTAGGCTTCCCATGATGCATTTCTCTATGATATCACCACATATGGACTACATGTCTCCATATCCCTTTCTCTATGACATCATTACATATGAACTACATTTCCTGTAATATTTTCTCTATGATATCATTATATATGTACTACATCTCCCATGATGCCATTCTGCATGATGTAATCACAAGTGTAATCACATTTGCCATGGTGCATTTCCCATGTCATCATTACATTTGGACTCCATTTCCCAGGATTCCTTGCTCTGTATTTTCTATATATGATTGACTTCATCTTAGGTTAGGGTAGGGGAGTTTGTGGTAAGGAGTAGGCTTAGGGTTAGGCTTAGGGTTTGGGTTAGGGTTAGGCTTAGGCTTTTGATTAGGATTTGCGTAGGGGAGTTTGTGGTTAGCGTTCTGGTTAGATATAGGCCCTGGGTCATGTTAGGTTTATAGTAGGGGAGTTTGTGGTTAAGATTAGGATTAAATTCAGGCTTAAGGTTAGAGTTATGTTTAGGGTTAGTGTTAGGTTAGGGTTAGGGTAGAGGAGTTTGTGGTAGTTAGGGATAAGGTTAGGGTTAGGGTTGTCTTAGGGTTAGGGTAGAGGAGTTTTTGGTAGTTAGGTTTAGGGTTAGGGTTAGCGCTAGGGTTAGGGTTAAGGTTAAGGTTAGGATTAGGGTAGAGGAGTTTGTGGTAGTTTGATGGTTAGATTTAGCCTCCGGGTCATGTTATGGTTGGGGTTTGGGAGCTTGTGGTTTGTGTTAGGGTTAGTGTTACGCTTAGGGTCAGGTTATGATCAGGGTGAGTGTTTGCGGTTAGCGTTACGGTTATTTTTATGTTTTGAGTCATGTTCGTGTTACAGTAGTGGATTTTGTGGTGAGGGTTAGGGTTTACTGTTGGTTAAATCCAGGGCTCTCCTTTGCCCTCATCTGTTTTCCGGTTTCCTCTTCTACAAAGTTAGAAATCTTCCTGTTTCTTCTTGATACCTTCAGTAGTCTTCCCATGATGCATTTCTCAATGGTATCACTACATATGGACTACATTTCCCATGATTCCCTTCTCTTTGACATCATTTCATATTGACTACATTTCAGACGACATTTCCCAGGATGCCTTGCTCATTTTGTCCTCCTGTCTGCAGTGTGTCCTCCTGTCCACAGTGTGTCTTCCTTGTGTACTTCATTTCCCATAATGCCTTTCTCTATGAAATCATTACAAGTGGACTACATTTGCCAGGATGCCTTGCTCTGTATTGTCTCAACCTGTTTTACTTCATCTATCAGGATACCTTTCTCTAAACCATCACTATCTTCTGGACTCCATTTCCCTGGATGCCTTTCTCCACAGCACCATGACATGTTGGACTCCATTTCCCAGGTGTCCTGTGTCCTCAGGAGTTTCCCCTTTTCTTCAGCGGGTGTCCAGGGCCTCAGCAGGTGACATGACTTTTGGCAGGGTTGTGCTGCCTCAGCAGTGTGGGGTTGGGGGTCAGGGTCAAGAGGTCAGGATCAGGGGTTAGAGTTAATAGTTAGGGCTTGGGTTAGGGTCAGGGTCAGTGGGTCAGAGTCATGGGTTAGTGTTAGCGTTAGGGTTAAGTTTTATTGGTTTTTCGGTTCAGGGTCAAGGATTAGTGTCAGGGGGTCATGGTCAGGATCAGGGGGTTAATCTTAAGGTTAGGCTAGGTTAGGGTAGGGTTACGTTAGTGTTATTGGTTAGGGTTATGTTAGGGTTATGTTAGGTTTGGTTAGAGTTATGCTTTAGTGTAGGGTTAGAGTTGTGGGTTAGGGTTTGGGTCAGGTTAGAGTTACGTGTTAAGATAAGTTAGGTTAGAGTTTAAATGATATAGAGTTTTAGGTTGAGAGTTAGGGGTTAGGGTTATGGTCAGATTATTGTTTCTTGGGATTATGGTTAGGGTTAGGGTTAGATTAAGGCTTAAAGTCAGGTTATATTTAGGGTAGGCAAGTTTGTTATTTGGGGTTTTTTTAGGGTTAGGTTTAGGGTCATGTTAGTGTTACAGTAGTGGATTTTGTGGTGAGGGATAGGGTTTACTGTTGGTTAAAGGCAGTGCTGACCTCAACAGGTATCCTGCTTCCTCTTCTTTAAAGTTGGAAGAAAACTTCCTGTTTCTTCTTTATACCCTCAGTAGTCATCCCATGATTCATTTCATTAGTATCACTACATATGGACTATGTATCTCATGATTCCATTCTCTTTGACATTATTTCCTATCGACTACATTTCAGAATATGTTTCCCAGGATGCCTTGCTCAAAATGTCCTCCTGTCTGCAGTGTGTCCTGTCCAAAGTGTGTCTTCCTTGTGGACTACATTTCCCAGGATGCCTTTTTCTACACCATCAATATATTTCAGACTTCATTTCCCAGGATGACTTTTACTACACCATCATTTGGACTCCATTTCCCAGGATTCCTTTCTCCACAGCATCATATGATGGACTTCATCACCCAGGATGACTTTCTGTCTACCTTTGCATTGTACTAGAAACTCCATTTCCTGTCTTGGCTCTCAAGTCAGTAGGAAACGTCCTCTTCCCTGTTTAGAGCATCAGTATCTGTAGTCCTTTATGTCCCAGCGTGTATCTCGGGTCATTTCCCAGGATGCCTTTCATGACACAGTGTGGATCGGACTCCATTTCCCACAATTCTTTTTCAGTGCATGAGTATGACACTGGAAACTTCATTTCCCATCATGCCTCTTGGTTGGTTTCCTTGTTTGCTTTTCATTATACCATCACTATGATGGACTCCATTTCCCAGGATGCCTTTTTCTACACCATCAATATATTCCAGACTTCATTTCCCAGGATGACTTTCACTACACCATCATTTGGACTCCATTTCCCAGGATTCCTTTCTCCACAGCATCATATGATGGACTTCATTTCCCAGAATGCCTTTCTCCACAGCACCATGACATGATGGACTCCATTTCCCAGGTGTCCTGTGTCCTCAGGAGTTTCCCCTTTTCTTCAGCAGGTGTCCAGGGCCTCAGCAGGTGACCTGACTTTTGGCAGGGTTGTGCTGCCTCAGCAGTTTGGGGTTGGGGGTCAGGGTCAATAGGTCAGGATCAGGGGTTAGAGTTAATAGTTAGGGTTTGGGTTGGGTCAGGGTCAGTAGGTCAGAGTCATGGGTTAGGGTTAGCGTTAGGGTTAAATTTTATGGGTTTTTTGGTTCATGGTCAAGGATTAGTGTCAGGGCGTCATGGTCAGGATCAGGGGGTTAATCTTAGGGTAAGGCTAGGTAAGGGTTATGGTTAAGTTAGGGTTATTAGGGCTAGGATTAGGTTAGGTTAGGGTTAGGTTAGGTTAGAGTTTTGGGTTAGGTTAGGGTTAAGTGTTATAGATTTTTAGGTTGTGAATTAGAGGCTGGGGTTAGTGTCAGACTTTCATTTCTTGGGGTTATGGTTAGGGTTATGGGTTACAAGTTCTAAGAATCAGGGTTTGAGGAGTTTGTGAGTAGGGTCAGTGTTACGATTGGCTTAGGGTTATGGGTTAGGGCTCTTTCGGGTAATTAATGGGGGAGTTTGTGGTTAGGGTTAAGGTTAGATTTAGGCTTTGTATAAGGTTAGTGTAGGGGAGTATGTGGTTAGGATTAGGGTAGATTTATGTTGGATCATGTTAGGGTAGGGGAGTTTGTGTTTAGGGATAGGGTTAGATTTAGCCTTTGGGTCAGGTTAGGGTAGGGGAGTTTGTGGTTAGGGTTAGGGTTAGATTTAGCCTTGGAGTCAGGTTAGAGTTAGGGTAGGCAAGTTTGTCATTTGGGTGTTTGTTAGGGTTAGATTTAGTGTCGTGTTAGTGTTAGTATTATGGTTAGGGTTAGGGTCAGGTTAGGGTTAGGGTGAGGTTATGGTTAGCGTTAGGCCTTCTGTCATGATACTGTTATGGTAAGGCAGTTTGTGGTTAGGGTTTTGTGTTAGGGTTTGCTTTATGGTCAGGTTAGTGTTAGGGTTAGTCTTAGGGTTCTGGTCAGGTTAAGGGTAGGGTCATGTTAGGGTTAGGGTTAGGCTTGTGTCAGGTTAGGGTTAGGGCTAGGCTTATGTCATGTTAGGGTTAGGGTTATGCTTGTGTCAGGTTAGGGTTAGGGTTAGGCTTGTGTCAGGTTAGGGTTAGGATTAGGCTTGTGTCAGGTTCAGGTTATGGTTAGTGTTAAGGTTATGTGTTTCATAACTTGTTGGGGTTATTTGTTAGTTCCATCTGTGACCTTTTCCCTCCTCATGTGTCCTGTTTCCTCAACTCTCTGGTCAGAAGGTAACTTCCTGTTCCCTCTTTATACCATCATTCGGCTTCCCATGATGCATTTCTCTATGGTATCAGTACATATGGACTACATTTCCCATGATTCCTTTCTCTTTGATTTCGTTTCATATCGACTACATTTCAGACTACTTTTCCCTAGATGTCTTGCTCATAATGTCCTCTGGTCCTCTGTGTGTCTTCCTGATGGACTACATTTCCCATTATGCCTTTCTCTATGACATCATTACATGTAATGGTCATCCATTCCAAACTACATTTCCCAGCATGCCTCTCGGGTAACTTTCCAGGATGCCTTTGATGACACCATCAGTATTGTGTGAACATTCCTAGGATTCCATTTCAGTGCATTAGAATGTTTCTAGAAACTGCATTTTCCTTCCAGGCAGTGGTGGCAAATACCTTTAATCCCTGTGCTTGAGAGGCAGAGCCAGGTGGATCTCTGTGAGTTCGAGGCCAGCCTGGGCTACCAAGTGAGTTCCAGGAAAGGCACAAAGCAACACAGAGAAACCCTGTCC
>NW_023411488.1:0-29953 GCF_903995425.1 Onychomys torridus
TGAAATCCTTCAAGGCTCAAAAGGGCAGTATGATATCTAGATAAAAGGAACAGGAAGAAGGAAGATATTCAAACAGACCCTCCCAGACCCTATTGGGTTGCTGAATTAATGGACGTATTCACTGTAATTAGACATCCTTATGATGCAAATGAGTTATTCTCAGTAATCTCATCATTCAGAATATCACAATAGAAAGTGAATAAATAAATGATTATGAAGGAAACTAATACAGCTACAAGTAATGTACAGAGAGCACAGGCAGTCTTCAAAGAAAAAGAAGTTGTCACTAGATCCTGACCATGATGGCATCTTCATTTTGCACATCTGCCCTTACACACTGAGAAAATAAAATTAAAAAAACATGTCTAGGAGGCAGTGGTGGCACATGCCTGTAATCACCCCACTCAGGCAGGTGGATTCTCTGTGAGTTCAAAACAAGCCTGGTCTACAGAGCTAGTCCAGAACCAGGCTCCAAAGATACAGAGAAACCCTGTCTCAGAAAAAAAAAGTCTGTTATTCATAACCACCCAGCTTGAAATACTTTGAATTGTCAGGCTGAATGACGAAAGATGGCCAGCTCAGTCTTTCTGTGCATCTCAGACCCTGGTGTTTTCCTTTGAAGACCCATCAGGATCAATTTCCCTGCAAGACTGGGACCTAAAATGACTTGACATTTGTCAACTAGTTTTTGTTGTTGCTGTTGGCTTAAGACCTTATTTATTTTTATTTTATGCATATAGGTTTTTTTGCAGACATGCCTCTCTGTGGTGTTCACAGAGTCTGGAAGACACCAATGCGATCGTCTGGGACTAAGATGCTAGCCTGCAGTGTGTACTGGGAACAGATCTCTGGTCCTCTGCAAGAGCAACCAATGCTCTTAACCACTGAGGCATCTTTTCTAGCCTGAGATCTCCCAGTTTTGAATATGGCTTTTTCCTTGATTGTGCATACATGTTCCTGCCATCAACATCTGACATTTTGTTCAGTGGGTTCTGATTTTTTAATGTTTTCTGTGGAAAAAGAGAACTCTGGAATGCTCTCCTTTTTCCTGCCTTGTTTGGGCTCTAACTCCTAAGCAATCCTGCTTCAGTCCTGAAAAACTGTGACCACAGAACTGTCCTATTACTCTGTAACTGTAGCACTCAAGTTAATTTTGGGGTGGTTGTTTTAAAATTTGCATCAATGAGGTTGGGAGGTTCTTCCACCTGTGGTTATGAGTGGATCATTGCGTAGAGTATAACAGCATCAAAAACTGATTCCAGAGGATGAGTGAGGGCCTAGAGGATGGGGACCTCAGTGAAAGGACATTTGCCTGATGTGTACTGCATGCTGGGTTAAACCCCCAACCTATACATAAGGTAAAATATTAAATGGATTCAACATTTTATGAACATAAACTCATTGTGGTTTCACTTCCTATCAGAAATTGAAGAAGAAAATTTGGAATTTTGCTTTTTCATGGAATTGCATATTATCCACAATCAGTTTTGGATAATTATCATTAACTGTTTTTAAAAAAGACTTTAACCAGCTGCATTATTCCATATGTGGCATTAATGTGTTAAAATATCCCCTGTTACTGTAACTATCTTGGATTATGGCTCAGTGTTACTGAGACTTGTGTATGCTAATCATATCTAAATTTCAGTAAGCCCAAGAGTTCCCTAATGGAGTCCCTAGTACTATATAGTGTGGTTCAGGTGTCTATAAAGATATGCTGAAATGCAGGAGGGTGTGGGAGGACAGAACAAATAGACCAAACAGAGATCCAGAAAGCATGAAATGGATCCCTGAAGGAGCAAAAATCAAGTGATGAAGGAGTTGGAATTTCTGGAAATGAAGGCTTAGGCTAAACCATGAGGCCATACTGGGCCTTCTGCCTAATGCATGTAAACTAGATAAAAATCATCTAAGCACATACAGCTATGTGCATGGAGAGAGAAGCTCCTGAAATCAGAATTACTGGGTCAAATGAAGAGACACCTAAGAATTTAGGAATGAACCACCAAATGCTTCCAGAAGATAGCGTCATTATTTTCTCTACCAGATTTCTTTGGAGCAAGGGCTCCATCTTGGGCCTTTAGGAGAGCACACTAGGACAGAATCCCTAGAACCAACTCCACAATGCATCCTCAGGGCAGCCTAGGAACTGGAAGATGCCTTCTTGACAGATCTTCATTCAAAGAGGCAATCAGGGGAAATAGCTTTTGAACCTGACCTCAAAACATTCCAGAGAATCGAGGCTGAGGCAGAGGTCCCGACTGCTGGCAGGGGAACACCAGTGGGGCCAAGCAGACACAAATATCTGTGCTTAAGTTCAAAGCTCCACAATAGTCTTAGGGAGACAACGCTGTGCCAAGAGAGCAGACAAAGATGTCTGTGTCTGTCATGCTGATCTTTCTTCTCCTTTTTATAGTGAGTTCACATTGCTTGGCTCCTATTTCCTCCATGGGAGTGCTGCCCCAAACTTGGGACCATACCCCTGAGGGCTTGCCAGAAGGTCTCTTCCTCCTCACAGCCAGGGGAAAGAAGGAGCCCAGTGGATGGTGCATGCCTGCCATCTCAGCACTTGCAAAGCTGAGTTTGAAGACAGTCTGAGCTATATTTTAGGAAGGTTCTGTTTGCCACAGTCTGTTTGCAGGGTAGTCAGCAGGGTGGGGGGATAGGAAGGGAGGAGACATAGACAACAAACAAAAACAAACCTGAAAGTGGATGATTGATTGATAAATAAAACACTGCTTGGCCAGTAGCCAGGCAGGAAGTATAGGCGAGACTAGCCGAGAGGAGAATTGAGAGAACAGGAAGGAGGAATGGAGGAGACACCAGCCTGCCGTCCAGGTAGCAGCATGTAGAGGCAGCAGGTAAAGTCACGAAACATGTGACGACATATAGATTAACAGAAATGGACTGAGTGTAAGAGTAAGAGCTACACAATGGTAGGCCTGAGCTAATGGCTGAGCAGTTTAAATAATATAAGCATCTGTATGTTTATTTTTAAGTGGGACTGCTGGGGCTTGGTGGGACCAGGAGAGAAAAACTCTAGCCACATGAAAGTCTAGTAAGGGACCGGAAAAAACAGTTTCATTTCTGCCCAGTTTGAAGCAGAAGCCGCACCCTGTCCTATACGTTGCTTAGAAGTAGGTGTTCCTCACTGTTTCCCAACCCCTCCCACTCAGCACCCCCTGATTCAGACCCTGTCCTAACTCAGCACACCTGGTTCACTCCCAGTTCTTGAAAGGGAAGAGGAACAACATCTCAATCCAAAGTGCTGAAGGAGGAAGTTCATGTCCATGGCACACTTGGAACTCAAGGGAATCATAGTGGAATCATCTTATAGAGAGTCTGTGAGTTAGCCTAGGACCTGGGCTGTTTTATTTCAACACCTGTGACGATAATAAATTTCAATGATTTAAAATCTCCCAGGCATCTATCTGGAAAACCGTTCTTAACTACTAAGCTGGACTCTGGAGGAAATCCAATTCTGGTCCCTCAATGAAACTCACTAATCTCCCACAAGCCTTGAGTCTGGTTTAAATACTAGATGTTTCTTTTAAAATTCATTAGAGTGTTCACTGGAGAAAATTCTCTCAGAGCTGAACTCAGAGGCTTGACTGTTGTCATCTTTAGCAGGAAATGGATGGCATTCAGACAGATGTCCCTAGTTCCTCAAGCAGTGCAGGTTGGCAGGAAGGCACAGAACCAAGGGCACAGGAGTGGAAGGAGCTTCCTCTTGGGAAACAAATAATCCTTGAGCATTCCCTGCTAGGATGATGCTTTGCCTCTTACTTGGGAGGGCAATGCTGTCATTCTAGAAAAAATAAAACCCTCCCAGACTCTCATGGTCTTAGATCTTTTTAGTGCTGGGATGGCAAATTTCCCCTAAATTTCCACAGAGTCGGGTCTCCAAGAACATGGAGCACCCTCAGAGGGGCTTGGAGACCTGCATAGACTGACCTGTGCATAAAATCTTCCCCCTGCTACACTGGCCCCTATTTGACCGTCTCAGAACTTAGGCTCCCTCTATCAGGGATCTGTAAGAACCCCAACACGAGCAGACCAAGGATTTTCCTCTCATCCCATGCTCCCAAATCTTGCAATCCCTCAGCAGCTATGAAGGAGGCTGTGAAGGTGATAAGGAACCAAAGTTCCCAGAAAGGAGACCAAGATACAAGGATGTTCTCTACAGCTCTGGGGTGCACTGGAAGTCCCCCACTTCATCCCACAGCCAGCAGAGTGAATTCTGGGTAGGCATGGGAAAAGGGGACTGAAGATGTTGAGATGGAGGAATCTGCCATGGAGTGTGGCTCACTTACCTAAAAGATGCTCCAATGAAGCTCACTCAGCTGCTTGAAGCCTACAGTGACTTGGCTGTGCTGTGGACACCTGATGACCTAACAGGAAAGTTCAAGCCTGGGACAGACTCCCACAGCAGAGACTTGGAGGCTGTCATCAGATTTCCTCAGCAACTGGGTTGGAGAATGCCAAGCTAGAGTGCTGTGGTCGCTCTAATGTTTCCTTTGCAGTGTGGACTGAGTCCTCCACTCTCAGTGCTGATTTCAGTTTTGGAGAACTCATGTTTCATTGGTCAGTGTCAATCCAGGAAGTCTGGTAAATCTCTGTAAGCTCTTTGATCCTTTTCTGTGACTGTCCTTCGACCTGTCAGAACTAAAGAATTGGGCTCCTTGACTTGGCAACTCGGCCTTCTCAACTTCACCCAAATCCCCAGGGGAGAGCTGCAATCTCTGCCCTTAGACAGAGCAGGAGACACAAGGACACCAAGAACTCCAGTCACAGCCTTGCAGGGAAGGAGCATGGAGATGGAAGACTGAGCCAGGGGACACAGAGGAGGAAGCTGGCTCATAGGGTGCAAGCTGCATCTCCTAGCTCTTTGGGAAGATGGGTTTTGGTGGGATGCTCCAAGGGCTACCCTAGGCAAACAAGACTCATCTACCTTTTTCTTTGTGCCCTCTCTTACGAAAATTATGGTCATACAAGTTTCTCTGACTCACAACATTTAAGATCCACAAACCAGGAGTGTGGAGGAAGGTAAGGCTGTAGAGTTGAGAGGAGCGGTGAGATGTAGGAAAACAGAATGAGAAGGGAGGAGGAGGCTAGGCCAAGGTGAGAGGAAAGGGAAGGCCAGGGGACAGGAGAGAGGGTCCTCAGAATTCCCAGATGTGGTGCCTCTCCACCAACAATCTCAGGCAGGTAGAAGAGGCTGTGGGTGACATGAGCACACTTGCTGAAGACATCCCAGTTGCAGGCAAATGGATCAGAAACAAGGCTTCCGCATTCTGTCCCATGACTGTCCCCCCACCTCAACCCCTGTAAGTAGAATAAATGATAACTTCCTGTAGCCGGTTTTGGATCATTTGTTACATACCTGTAGTTACTGCAATAATGCTGCATGCATTCTGTTGTCTTCTGGCCTTTCCATCACTGGTATGTTCCTGACCTGCTGGATCCTCAGAGGAAATGGTGCCCAAGTCCTTGAACCTAAGCTAGATCAGTCAACACAAAGTTGTGTCCAGGTGCCTATGTGCACCTGATGGACAGGCTTTACAACACCTGACATTTTCACCAATTTCTCATTTTCCTGAGTCATTGAAATTTCAATTTGCATCTCACATGTTGCTAAATATCTATTGTTATATATATCATATGTCTGTAATATGTGTATACTCATACACACATTAGGGAATGTCATTCAGATGTAAAGAGAAATGTAATTATCTCATGTGCAAGAAGAAAACAGAAAGGACTAGAAAAAGAGTCATCATGGTGAATAAAGTAAATCAGACCCAGAACTTCAAATACTGTATATTTTCTCAACACTTCACTTTTTGTTGACTGAGAACAGTGTCTGAAGGTGGGAGGAAGGGAAACAAGAGTAGATGGAGTAGGCCAAAGAAAGATCAATGTTACATGTTTTCTCTCATTAGCAGAATCCAATTCTGTATAGTCACATGTATGTACACCACAGGGGGACTGGGGACCGATAAGGTTACTATGAAAGAGAAGAGGAGGTAGGAGAGAGGATAATGGGGAGATGAATGAGAGTGAAGTACAATGGCATGTGTGCGTGAAGATATAATGAGGTACATTATGTTGTCTATTGGCTAAAAAATAATTTAAACACAAACAAATGTGGCTATGCCAGCAGACAACAGTCCCATCTTGAAGACCAGTGGATCTTGACTAGAGAGCATTGGGGGTCATGGTCAACCCTACACTGTCAGTCAGGATGGTGGCTCTCATGCCACATTAGGCATGTTGGGAGCCTGCAGCACCATTGTGGCCATCTCTGTAGGAGCAACCAGCTCCAAAGTCAACATCTAATCATGCATGGATTAGAATCCGATGCACTCCTTCATGAGATCCAGGAGATCTGAGAATCCAGGGCCAGCCAGGAGAATCCTACAGACCCTCAAAGAACATTACCAGAGGGACTATTACTTAATAATGCACTGCTTACTGGAGGGTGATACAGGACTGAAGATTAGGAGAAAAACCAAGTGATCTCATAGAAATTTACCAGAATGCAATCCTGGATGTTATGCAGAAGTTGCCTGGCATAGAGGAGATGATCACACTCAGACCATAAGCTCAGGTTCAAACATCCAGGAGACCATGGAGAGAAGCCAAATCTGCGCCCCCAGATCAAACAGCTGCAGAAAGTGGCTCTGGAAGGGCCAGGGAATGGCACAGCCCAGAATATTCCAGGCTAAATCATCAACATTCTTTTGGCCTTCCCAACATTCCTCTTGTCTCTGTACCCTTGGTAGTCAAGGTAGTCCTTGAAGAAAATGAAGAAGGTATCAGAATATGGAAAGATCTCCCATTTTCAAGGATAGGTAGAACGTACATAATAAAAATGACAATCTTACCAAAAGAAACCTACAGATTCAGTATGATTCCCATCAAAACCACATCAGAATTTTTCACAGACCTTGAAAGAATACTACTCAATTTCATATGAAAAAAACAAAATAACCTAGAAGAACTAAAAAAAAAATCCTTTACAAGAAAACATTTGGAGCATCACCATCCATGACTCCAAGCTCTACCATAGAGTTATAGTACCAAAAACAGCTTGATACTGGCATGAAAAGCAACATGTGGATGAATGGATTTGAACTGAAAACCCTGATATTAATCCACACAGCTATGAAACCTGATCTTTGATAAAGAAGTCCAAACTTTACAATGGATAAAAGAAGGCATCTTCAATATGTGGTGCTGGTGTAACTGAACATCAACATGTAGAAAATTGCAAACAGATACATATCTATCACCATGCATAAAACTCAAGTCCAAGTGGATCAATGACATTGCATTGTAGGCATGGAGGTTGGCTGAGCAGTCAGCATTCCTGACGACCATACCCAAGGTTTTGATATATTGTTAGGAGCTGGTGGAAACTTTGGAGGAGGGATACTGTATCCTGAAGTCTGGGCTGGTCAGGAGAAAACCCAGAAGAGAACTATGGTGGAGGGACACCTGGAGGAACAGGCACACAGGCTGGAGGAGCTGGGTGTGAGGGGCCTTGCACTCTCTGGGATCTTTGGCTGTGCTGTCTCACATGCTCTGTGCTCCTGGAACAACTTCCTTCCCCTCTTCTGACTTGCTGTGGTGGAGAAACCAGGTAGCCAAGCTTGTTGAAATGTCCCCAACCTGGTGGTGAACCACCTGGACGAGCAGCATTTTTTTCTTACCGGACCAGTTGTGGGGATCCACTGTCCCTGCAATGATGACTGTGCCAACTGAGATGGGGTTCCAAGGACAGGCACCTCGTGATCCTTTTCCTCAGGAGGAGTAGTAGTTGCAATTGAGGATGTTCCCTTAAAATGTTCTGATTCGCATGCTGAAGCTGGTAATAATTTATCATCCGAATCCTGAAAAGGACCACCTGATTTTTCTGAATGGATTGGTATAGACACTGACGCAATCAAATCATGTACCAGAGCTGGGACAGAAGATGGATTTCCAGACACAGAAGGAGTCAAGGAAGATGGACTTGAAGTTATCAAAGATACTGAGGGAGCTGAGCCAGTTGAGAAAGACATCACTTGGATCCTCAGAGGATCCTGCTGTCTCCATACTGGAGTTCTCATCAGAGTCTGCTGGTTATGCTGAATGAAGGCTTTTGGTGGTAGTATTTGGGGTTGGGGCGGAGGTAACTATTTTTGTTGTCCATTTGTATAACCAGTTCCATTTTTGAAGTTATTAACAGCCTGTCATAAACACTTGTTGACAGTTAAAACATCTAGAAAAACATCGTTCTGATGACACGTTGGACATGTATGTTCATCTGATTCCAGGAGGGCTGTCCTAATGCATTCATCACAGTAACTGTTGCCACAGCAGGGGATGATGGCGGCATCCACCATGAGGTCCTTGCAGATGAGGCACAGGAGCTCCCCCGGGATAGGACGGTCTTCTTGTGAAGATGAAGATGAAGATGACGACGGTTCCCTTGGTAACAAGGGTGCCTTCTCTTTCTTCCCCACACCATAGGCCTCCGCATCCACGGTTGGTATTGCGTATTTTCCAGTGTTGGTAAGCAGTGCACCCTTCGCGTTAGGATCTTCCACCTCAGTCAGAAAACTTGTAGGAATTCCAGTGCTCCTTCTGATTCTCCGGCCAGTCTGCAAGTTCTTATCCCCGTTTGTTGGGCAACTCTTAACATGATGACCGGGGACACCACAACGAAAACAGGTATAAGACGGAGGTGGTGGACCTAGAGGCTGCTTCACGGAACCCATTGGGCCGTATTCACGGCCACATTGCAACATCATCGCTTTGATTTTGTCTTCCTCCGAAGCTTCGGCTTCAGCCAGATTGGCAGTCTCTGTGAGCTGGGCCAGAGAAAGAGATGCAGAAGAGTCAGCGCTGGCCTGTTTGGTTCCCGTCACTGGTTCAGTTCGACTTAGAGCGTATGTCTTCCTGGCCGACTTAGCACCTCCAGGAGGAATTCTTCTGACAATGACAGATGTGTTTTTAGGAACTGGCGCATTGTCATCCGTATATTCTTCTTCCGTCTCTGCGTTGAAGATCCGCAGATCGCTATTGGCAGCTTTCAGTCTTTCTCTCCCCATAATCTGCTTCTTTAAGTCGCACAGGGAGATATGGAGCCCATCAAAGACGATCATGTCATAGTTGAGTTTAGAGGAAAATTTATAGTGCACACAGGGCATGGTGGCAGAGGATTCCGTGTGCTGGGCGCCGCTCTGAACCCTGACCTTTGCAGCTGGGACTCAAGTCAGCCCCGGGACCTTGATTTAACTCCTGTCTTCCAAGACGCTGTCTCAGAAGAGAGCTAGCTCCGAGGGCTAGAGCCCAAGACTCTTCCTCTGAGGGTTGTGCGTTTGTGCCCCACACTGGCTACCAGATAAACCACCAGTTCTACTTGGTTCCGATAATAAATGCCCAGACACAGTTATCTCAGACAGAAATTGCCAAAAGATCACAGAGACCAGGAGTCAACCCACAGCCAACTCTCACCCACCTTTCCAAGTCCTGAGCTGGAAGGCGGAGATCCCGTCTCTAGGAATCCTCAGACCGAATGAGCTGAGATCCTGTCTCCACCCGCCTTATATTCCTGTCTCCACCTCCCGGGTGGTGGAATTAAGGGTGTGGCAAAACCCCGCCCACTACCTCTCTTTCTCTTTCTTTTTTCTTTTGTCTTTTCTTTCTCTCTCTCTCTCTCTCTCTCTCTCTCTCTCTCTCTCTCTCTCTGTGTGTGTGTGTGTGTGTGTGTGTGTGTGTGTGTGTGTGTTGTGTGTGTTACTGACTGACTGAATCTCATGGAGCTGGGGTGGTCTTGAACTCCTGATCTTCCTGCTTCCTCCTCCCTCCTCCCAAGTGCTGGGATTAGAGGTATGGGCCAACACTCCCTGGCCTCTATGCTGAACTAGTGCCTGGATCTGCCCTCTGATCTTCAGGGCAACCTATGTGATTGGGGCATAAACAAAATATCACCACAGTCATCCTCAACTACATAGGACTAAGAGACCAGGCAACATAAGATGATAAAAGAGGTTTTGATGTCTAGCTCTACTGCCAGGAAATGCAAAGGCTAGAAAGAAAGGTAGCTTTGGCATATCACGCACAATAATACTGTGGCAAAGCGTTGCCAAAGGTTAAATGAAAGAAGCAGCTGTAAGGGATATAAAGTTGAGTGCAGAACCTGCCATGTGCGTAAAATATCACAAAGGAGTGGAAATAAGCAAAAATGAAAACGCAGAAACACAAAACACTGGGGTCATGAGATCTTTAGGAGCATTTTATTTGTATTTTTCCATCTCTCAAGCCTACATGATCATATTCCGTTGCCCGCTTTTTTATAACTTTATTATTTAATTTAATTTTACATGTCAGCCACGGATTGCCGTGTCCTCCCTCCTCCGGCCACCAACCCCGCTCTCCCCTCACCCCACCTCCCTTTCCCATCTCCTCCAGGGCAAGGACTCCCCTGGCGATTCAGCTCAGCCTGGTAGATTCAGTGCAGGCAAGTCCAGTGCCTCTGCTCCCTTCACCCAGGCAGAGCAATGTGTCCCTGCATAGTCCCCAGGTTCCAAACAGCCGCTCAGGACAGGTCCAGGTCCCACTGCCTGGGGGCCTCCCAAACAGTTCAAGCTAATCCACTGTCTGACTTATCCAGAGGGCCTGAACCAGTTGGGGGCTCCTCCTCAGCTCTTGGTTCAGTGTTCATGTGTCTCCACTAGTCTGGCTATTTGTCCCTGTGCTTTTTCCAATCATGCTCTCAACAATTCTCACTCATACAATCCCTCCTCCATAGAGCCGAATGGACTCCCGGGGCTCTACCTGGGGCCTGGCCGTAGACCTCTGCGTCCCCTTTCACCAATCATCGGATGAGAGTACTACCACTACAGTTACGGTGTCTGGCTGTCCCATCACCAGTGTAGGTCAGTTCCGGCTCTCTCTAGACCATTGCCAGTAGTCTACTGTGGAGGTATTTTGTGGAATTCGGTAACCTTTCTGGTGCTTTGCTTCTCAAAAGGGTCCCTAAGGTGGACCCTCTGCCCTTAATAGGTTTTGGCGTCATGGGGGTGGGTGAACCTTCTCTGAGGAGACCTTGAGCGAGAATGATATCGTCTCTGTGGAGGTGACCTTGACCGAGATCTGTGAGAAGCTCCAGATCTGGACCCTGAAGGGTGATGACGTCTCTCGCCTCTGCCTCTCCTGGGGAACCAAGGTGATGGCGAAGAGAGGCCAGAGTGTGGGCGGCTGGAGGATCCAGAGTAAGAGCTGGACCGTGTCGAACCAGATCTTGAATTTGAGTCAGTGTATGCGCTTCTTGGATCCGATGAAGCAGTACAGGGAGACCGAGGCCTGGAACAGGAGCGCCTACGCTTCCTCTGAATCTCTTCCCACCCCGTCGACGCCTTAGGAAAATCATTGGTAAACTCGGCTAGCCTGGACTTTTCCTTCTCCTCTTCCCTCAGTCGTCGCTGCTCTCTATAGAATTCTTCCCTGGACAAAAGCCGTGCTGGCGTTGTAGGCGTGGTGTTTAGGTGAGCAGGCTGCACTCCTGACGACCATACCCAAGGTTTCCAGGTACTGGCAGGAGCTGGTGGAAACCCTGGACCGGGGACACTGTATCCTGCAGGCTTCTGCTGGCCAGGAGGAGACCCAGGAGAGACCTGTGGGGGAGGGACACCTGGAGGAACAGGCACACAGACCGGAGAAGCTGGGAGTGAGGGGCCTTGAGGCCTCTGGGATCTCCGGCTGTGCTGTCTCCCGCGCTCTGTGCTCCTGGAACAACTTCCTTCCCCTCTTCTGACTTGCTGTGGTGGAGAAACCAGGTAGCCAAACTCGTGGAAATGTCCCGAACCTGGTGGTCCACCACCTGGATGAGCAGCCCTTCTTCTTACCGGACCGGCTGTGGGGATCCGCTGTCCCTGCAATGATGACTGTCCCAACAGAGATGGAGTTCCAAGGACGGGCACCTGGTGGCCCTTTTCCTCAGGAAGAGCAGCAGTTGCAGTTGAGGGGACTCCCTTGGAATGTTCTGGTTCCACCGCTGCGGCTAGTGAGAATTTATCACGGGCCTCCCGAGAAGGGCCATCTAGCTTTTCCGAATGGACTGCTACAGGCACCGTCCCGGGCAAATCAGGTTCCGGAGCTGGGCCAGAAGATGGATTTCCAGGCACAGAAGGAGCCAAGGAAGATGGACTGGAAGTGAACGAAGATACAGAGGTAGCTGGGCCCGCTGAAGAAGAGGTCACCGGGATCCTCAGGGGATCCTGCTGCCTCGATACTGGGCTTCTCATCAGAGGCTCTGCTTTCCCCTGAATGAGGGGTATCGGTGGCAGGACTGGGGTTGGGGCTGGAGCTAAATGTTTGCCGGGTACTTTGGTATAGCCAGTTCCGTTACCGAAGTTAGTAACAGCCTGTCGTAAACACTTGTTGGCAGTTAAAGCATCTGGAGAAACATCGTTCTGATGACACGTTGGACATGTATGTTCATCTGATTCCAGGAGGGCTGTCCTAATGCATTCATCACAGTAACTGTTGCCACAGCAGGGGATGATGGCGGCATCCACCATGAGGTCCTTGCAGATGAGGCACAGGAGCTCCCCCGGGATAGGACGGTCTTCTTGTGAAGATGAAGATGAAGATGACGACGGTTCCCTTGGTAACAAGGGTGCCTTCTCTTTCTTCCCCACACCATAGGCCTCCGCATCCACGGTTGGTATTGCGTATTTTCCAGTGTTGGTAAGCAGTGCACCCTTCGCGTTAGGATCTTCCACCTCAGTCAGAAAACTTGTAGGAATTCCAGTGCTCCTTCTGATTCTCCGGCCAGTCTGCAAGTTCTTATCCCCGTTTGTTGGGCAACTCTTAACATGATGACCGGGGACACCACAACGAAAACAGGTATAAGACGGAGGTGGTGGACCTAGAGGCTGCTTCACGGAACCCATTGGGCCGTATTCACGGCCACATTGCAACATCATCGCTTTGATTTTGTCTTCCTCCGAAGCTTCGGCTTCAGCCAGATTGGCAGTCTCTGTGAGCTGGGCCAGAGAAAGAGATGCAGAAGAGTCAGCGCTGGCCTGTTTGGTTCCCGTCACTGGTTCAGTTCGACTTAGAGCGTATGTCTTCCTGGCCGACTTAGCACCTCCAGGAGGAATTCTTCTGACAATGACAGATGTGTTTTTAGGAACTGGCGCATTGTCATCCGTATATTCTTCTTCCGTCTCTGCGTTGAAGATCCGCAGATCGCTATTGGCAGCTTTCAGTCTTTCTCTCCCCATAATCTGCTTCTTTAAGTCGCACAGGGAGATATGGAGCCCATCAAAGACGATCATGTCATAGTTGAGTTTAGAGGAAAATTTATAGTGCACACAGGGCATGGTGGCAGAGGATTCCGTGTGCTGGGCGCCGCTCTGAACCCTGACCTTTGCAGCTGGGACTCAAGTCAGCCCCGGGACCTTGATTTAACTCCTGTCTTCCAAGACGCTGTCTCAGAAGAGAGCTAGCTCCGAGGGCTAGAGCCCAAGACTCTTCCTCTGAGGGTTGTGCGTTTGTGCCCCACACTGGCTACCAGATAAACCACCAGTTCTACTTGGTTCCGATAATAAATGCCCAGACACAGTTATCTCAGACAGAAATTGCCAAAAGATCACAGAGACCAGGAGTCAACCCACAGCCAACTCTCACCCACCTTTCCAAGTCCTGAGCTGGAAGGCGGAGATCCCGTCTCTAGGAATCCTCAGACCGAATGAGCTGAGATCCTGTCTCCACCCGCCTTATATTCCTGTCTCCACCTCCCGGGTGGTGGAATTAAGGGTGTGGCACAACCCCGCCCACTACCTCTCTTTCTCTTTCTTTTTTCTTTTGTCTTTTCTTTCTCTCTCTCTCTCTCTCTCTCTCTCTCTCTCTCTCTCTCTCTCTGTGTGTGTGTGTGTGTGTGTGTGTGTGTGTGTGTGTGTGTGTGTGTTTACTGACTGACTGAATCTCATGGAGCTGGGGTGGTCTTGAACTCCTGATCTTCCTGCTTCCTCCTCCCTCCTCCCAAGTGCTGGGATTAGAGGTATGGGCCAACACTCTCTGGCCTCTATGCTGAACTAGTGCCCGGATCTGCCCTCTGATCTTCAGGGCAACCTTTGTGATTGGGGCATAAACAAAATATCAACACAGTCATCCTCAACTACATAGGACTAAGAGACCAGGCAACATAAGATGATAAAAGAGGTTTTGATGTCTAGCTCTACTGCCAGGAAATGCAAAGGGTAGAAAGAAAGGTAGCTTTGACATATCACGCACAATAATACTGTGGCAAAGCGTTGCAAAAGGTTAAATGAGAGAAGCAGCTGTAAGGGATATAAAGTTGAGTGCAGAACCTGCCGTGTGCGTACAATATCACAAAGGAGTGGAAATAAGCAAAACTGAAAACACAGAAAAACAAAACACTGGGGTCATGAGATCTTTAGGAGCATTTTATTTTTATTTTTCCATCTCTCAAGCCTACATGATCATATTCCGTTGCCCGCTTTTTAATAACTGTATTATTTAATTTAATTTTACATGTCAGCCACGGATTGCCGTGTCCTCCCTCCTCCGGCCACCAACCCCACTCTCCCCTCACCCCACCTCCCTTTCCCATCTCCTCCGGGGCAAGGACTCCCCTGGCGATTCAGCTCAGCCTGGTAGATTCAGTGCAGGCAAGTCCAGTCCCTCTGCTCCCTTCACCCAGGCTGAGCAATGTGTCCCTGCATAGTCCCCAGGTTCCAAGCAGCCACTCAGGACAGGTCCAGGTCCCACTGCCTGGGGGCCTCCCAAACAGTTCAAGCTAATCCACTGTCTGACTTATCCAGAGGGCCTGAACCAGTTGGGGGCTCCTCCTCAGCTCTTGGTTCAGTGTTCATGTGTCTCCACTAGTCTGGCTATTTGTCCCTGTGCTTTTTCCAGTCATGCTCTCAACAATTCTCACTCCTACAATCCCTCCTCCGTAGAGCTGAATGGACTCCTGGAGCTCTACCTGGGGCCTGGCCATAGACCTCTGCCTCCCCTTTCATCAGTCATCGGATGAGAGTTCTACCACTACAGTTACGGTGTCTGGCTATCTGATCACCAGAGTAGGTCAGTTCCGGCTCTCTCTCAACCATTGCCAGTAGTCCTTTGTGGAGGTATTTTGTGGAATTCGGTAACCTTCCTGGTGCTTTCCTTCTCATAAGTGTCCCTAAGGTGGACCCTCTGCCCTTAATCGGTTTTGGTGTCATGGGGGTGGTTGAACCTTCTCCGAAGAGATCTGGACTGAGAAGGATAAGGTCTGTGCAGAGATGACCTTGACCTGTCTCCACCCACTACCTCTCTTTCTCTTTCTTTTTCTTTTGTTCCAACTGATTGATTCACATATATATAGCTTGGTCTTGAACTCCTGATATTCCTGCTTGCTCCTCCCTAGTGCTGGGACTAGAGGTATGAGGAACACACCCTGGCCTCTAAACTGAACTGTTGATTGAATCTGCTCTCTAATCTTCCGGGAAATTTTTATGTTTGGCACATAAACAAAATATCACCACAGTCATCCCCAACTACACATGAGTTTGAGACCAGGAACTTGAGACTCTTCTTAAAGAAATAAATTAATAAACCCAACATCAATATATTTGAGATTATATGATTTAAGCTTCTGTCTTCCTTTTTCTTCTATGGCTATATTTTAAATACTCTTAATGCTTAGAATCAAAATTTCTGTAAATCTACATGTACTTCCTAGGAAAACTTCCAGGTCTCCAAATTTTTAACATTGATTTTTTGTTACCAGGCCATACTACATGTTCATTTCTATCCAGGGTGTTCCTGATTGCTCATAAATCCATTTGCCTCTGTCTCTGAACTGCTCAGGTTTTTTTCTATTCATTTATTATTTTATTTTTGTTATTTGAGGACTAGTTTCTCTATTTAGTCCTTACTGTCATGGAAATCTCAATATAGATCTATTGGCCTGAACTCTGAGATCTGTCTTGCTCTGCCTCTGTGCTTTGATTCAAGTCGCTTCCTTCCTGTGTACTTTTATGCTTAACTGACATTAAATAACTGCACCATTTGGAGTATAATGTGATGTTTCAATATATGAACAGGTTGTATAATGGTCAAATGAGTGTAATTTATCATATTCATCATGTTAAACCTCAAGTTGTCAACTTGCAAAACCCTCTTCAAGCTAGATATATTGAATTGTTTAGTAAATTGTTCAGTGAAGCCACAAGTGCTGCAGGAGTCAAGAACTTCTTCCCCACACTGTTGTACCCACACCCATCCTTTTTCTGTCCTTCTTCCTCCCCACACTCACAGCATCTGTAGACTCAATTATCTTCACCACTTTTTGAGGTATGTTCACCACTCATCAGTTGAATGATTTCCAAGGATTCTGCTCTAATGTATGACTATAAGAGGTTTTCAAGTGTTTAGATAAAAGCCAGCATTCCTGGGGAATCTGTGAACTCAGTTGCTGTGAACGAAAGGACTCATTTCCCTTACTTCTGGCAAAATGGGCCAATGGCTTTCCAGTTAACACATATGAGTGGCACCTTTCTGCATATCAAGGCCCATGCCAGTCTCCAGGCTCCCTCAGTCCCTACCCACAAGTACTAGTTAAACATTTCAAAGACTCCACACCGGTCTCCTGGCTCTTCCCTCCCTCTAGCTATTCACCACACTTGTAATGGAGATATTCTCACTGTTCTAAGTTGTCTCTTGCTATTGTCCCAGTGCTCTCACTGGTCTATCCCCTGCTATTTTCCCTATGCTCTCACTGTGGTCTATCCCCTGCTATTTTCCCTGTGCTCTCACTGTGGTCTATCCCCTGCTATTTTCCCTGTGCTCTCACTGTGGTCTATCCCCTGCTATTTCCCATATGTGCTCACTCTTGTCTATCCCCTGCTACTTCCACAATGATCTCACTGTTTTCAATCCTCTATTCTTTCCTACTATCTTGCAGAAAGCATTGACATACCGAGGCTGCTGGCTATGTTCAGTCGACTTCTTTTGTTTCTGCTCTGGCCTTTGAGATGTCTCTGACTGTTCTCTCTCTCTCTCTCTCTCTCTCTCTCTCTCTCTCTCTCTCAATAAAACATTAGCTGTATCATGGAGGAGTTATGCCTGCAGTTCCCTACTCTGCCTCACTTACATGCATCTGGTACTGAAATATTCTGGGGCCCAAACTCCTGAGATACACATAGAACTATAATTTATCTTTCTGTTCCATGTATATTAGATCCAGGGGTTACACTGTAGGAGCCTACTTTCTCCTATTTAAAAATAGGGAGGGTTTGAAAAATTAGTTAATACCCACAAAAAGCTGGGTTAAAGAAGTTTGGGGATTATTTTGAAAATATATTTTGCCCATTTGACATGATTAATAATGGCCTTTAAAGCACATTCTTACAATTTAATATGAGACTTTGTGTGTGTATGCAGGTGTGTGTGTGTGTTGTGTGTGTGTGTGTGTGTGTGTGTGTGTTTATGTGTGCATGTGGAGGGCGGTATAGTGTGTGCATGTGCTTATGCACATGTGTTCCTGTGTTTGTGGAGACCGAGGACAAAACCAGGTGTCATCCTTTGAGATAAAGTCTTTCATTGGCCTGGAGCTCAACTATCAGGGGATGGTAGCTAGCCAGGGGAGTTCCTGGGTCCAATTCCCAAAACTGGACTTGAAATTATGGCATTTTATGTGAGAATGGAGTATCCAATTCAGGTCCTCCTGTGTACAAGACAAGCATTGGGTCATCACAATCAACCAGGAGCATCTTGGACATTTCCAGGACTGAAGTGGTTGAGGACACAGATGGCTCCTTCTTCAGACTTCTTTGACTTGGTAGTCACAATCAACCAGGACCCATCCTTCACCACAGCCCAGCAATTACTTGACTGGAATTAGCCATAAAGAATATAGAGAAGCCAGGAAAACAGATAGAGAGATGCACAGGAAGGAGTAGGAAGTGACTTGGAGTTTTATGGTCCTTCTTGGTTTGTGATCCCTGGAGAGATGCTCTCTCTCTTGCTGGGTCCCCAGACAAAAAGGAAGGTCAGCAGGTGGCTTCTTGGCCTCTCTGAGGTAGCTGGTATCACACCAACATGTGACTCCCAAATCTGTACTGGTAAATAGAATGATAGACAATTGGTTAACAACTATGTTTGGAGGCAGTGGCAGAGGCAGAGATGGTGTACTGGAAGTCCCACCAGGCCTTGGCCTGAGTGGCAGCACACTGTCTATGGGCAAGGGGATTGCAGATGGTAGTTAAAATATCAGTAGATTCAGGTGCAGATAAAAAGCTGACAGAAAAACAGCAGTCTGATGCCTTGAAGCAGCAGAGGGGGCTGTGTTGATGAATTGGTTCCACCACCACCACCCCATTGGACCATATAATGTCCAAGTCCTATTCAATCCACCAAACTCACACATCTCCTGAGACCCCAGCAGCTCCCCAAGCTACAAAAACCACCAGTACTGATTGGAACATGTACCTCCCTGAGACAGGGACACCACCTAAACAGGTTGGAGGAAGAGATGGTAGACCCCAGTGCAAGAATACATTCAACAACATGAAAACCAATATAGCACCTCAAAAACATAAACGTTGTACATCTTAAGACATGAACATAGGAACATAGAAGAAGCAGAAGTAAACAATCTTAAAAATAACTTCATGAAGATGATTGAGGCATTTAAATGGAAATGGAGCATTCTCTTAAAAAATCAAGGAAAGGAAAACAAAAATTGGATGAAAACAATAAATCCCTTAATGAAAGCCAAGAAAACAAAGGAAAAGCAACAAACCAGGTGAAGGAAAAAGTTCAAGACTTGAAAATTGCAGTAGAGGCAATAAAGCAGTCACACACAGAAAAGGAATGCTAGATATGGAAAGTGTGAGAAAATGAACAGGGACTACAGATGCAGGCATAACCAACAGAATGTAAGAGATGGAACAGAGTGTCTGGCATTGAATATACAATAAAGCCAATAGATTCATTGGTTGAAGAAAACACTAAACCCAACAGTGTCATAACGCAAAACATCCAGGAAATCTGGGACACCATAAAATGACCAAATCTGAGAATAAGAGGTATAGAAGGAAGAGAATACCAGCTCTAAGGCAGAAAAAAATATATTCAACATAATCATAGAATAAAACTTACCAAACCTAAAGAGGAAAATGCCAGTGAAGTTGATAGAAGCTTACAAAACAACAAATACACTGAACACCCCCCCCCCAAATATCACCATGAATCTCCCTCATGAACATTGATGTAAAATACTTAATAAAATTCTGGCAAACTGAATCCAAAAACACATAAAAAAGAGGCATACACTACAATCAAGTAGGCTTCATCCCAGAGATGGAGGGATGGTTCAACACAGAAAAATACAAAAATCTGTCAATGAAATCCATCATATAAACACACTGAAAGAAAAAAATCACATGATGGTCTGAACAAATTTTGAAAAGATATTTGACAAAATCCAGCACCCCTTCATGACAAAAGTCTTGGACAGATCAGGAATAAAAAATAATCACCTAAACATAATAAAGGCAATTTTACAGCAAGCCAAAAGCCAACATCAAATTAAATGGAGAGAAACTCAAAGTGATTCCACTAAAATCAGGAATAAGACAAGGCTGAACACTCTTCCCATATGTATTCAATATAGTACTCAAAGTACTAGCTAGAGCAATAAGATAACAAAAAGAGATCAAGTTATTATGAATCAGAAAGAAAGAATTCAAACTTTTGTCATTTCCATATGCTATGATAGTATACATAAGTGACCCCCAAAGCTCTCTACCAGGGAACTCTTACAACTGATAAATACTTCAGTAATGTGACAGGATGCAAAAATAACTGAAAAACAAACAAACAACAAATAAGTCTCCTATATACACATGAAAATCGGGCTGAGAAAGATATCAGAGAAACATCACCCCTTACAATAGCCACCAATAAATAATATAAAATTCCTTGTAGTACCTCTATGCGAACAAGGAAAAGACCTGTATGACAAGAACTTTAAGTCTTTGAAGAAAGAAATTGAAGAAGATATCAGAAAATGGAAAACTCTCCCATGCTCATGGATAGGTAGAAAAAAACATAATAAACATAGCACTCTTGCCAAAAGCAGTCTACACATTCAGTACAATTCCCATCACAACTCTTCACAGATCTTGAAAGAATAATATTCAAATTCATAAGAAAAACAAAACTTAGAATAGCTAAAAGATCCTTTACTAGAAAACAACATCTAGAGGCATAACCATCCATGATTTGAAGCTCTACTGTAGAGCTATAGTATCAAAAAACAGCTTGGTATTGAAATGAAAACCAACTTGTGGAAGAATGGTTTTGAATTGAGAACACTGATATTAATCCATACACCTATGAATACCTGATTTTTGACATGGAAGTCAAAACTGGCCGGGCAGTGATGGGGCACTCCTTTAATCCCAACACTTGGGAGGCAGAGACAGGTGGATCTCTGTGAGTTCGAGGACATCCTGAGCTACAGAGTGAGTTCCAGGACAGGCTCGAGAACTACACAGAGAAACTCTGTCTCAAACCACCACCACCACCACCACCACCAAACCATCACCACTATCACCACCACCCCTGAAAAAAGAAGAAAGATGAGGAGGAGGAGGAGGAGGAGGAGGAGGAGGAGGAGGAGGAGGGAGAGGAGGAGGAGGAGGGGGAGGAGGAGGAGGAGGGGGAGGAGGAGGAGGAGGAGGAGGAGGAGGAGGAGGAGAAGAAGAAGAAGAAGAAGAAAAAGAAGGAGAAGAAGAAGAAGAAGAAGAAGAAGAAGAAGAAGAAGAAGAAGAAGAAGAAGAAGTTGACAAAACTGTACAATGGAAAACAGAAGGCATCTTCAACACATGGTGCTGGTATAACTGGATGTCAACATGTAGAGGACTCCAAGTAGATCCATATCTATCTCCATGCATAAAAGTCCAAGTGGACATCAACATAAATCCAGTGCCATTGAACCTAAGATAATAGAAACTATGAAGTAGCCCTAGAGTGCGTTGGCATTGAGGGGCACTTCATAAATTTAACACCAGTAACATAAAAACTAAGAGAAACAATTAATAAATGTGACCTCCTGAAACTTAGAAGCTTCTGTAAGGTAAAGGACATGGGAAATAAGACAAAATGAATACTAGAGAATGGGAAAAGTTCTTCACCAGCCCAACATCTGACAGAGCACTGAACTCCAAAATGTATAAAGAACTCAAAAAACTAGACATCAAAATACCAAACAATCCAATTAAAAAATGGGCTACAGAGCTAAACAGAGAATTCTCAACAGAAGAAACACAACTTGCCAAAAGACATTTAAGAATTTGCTCAACTCCTTAGTCATCAGGGAAATGCAAATCAAAACAACACTGAGATACCGTCTTATACCTGTCAAAACAGCTAAGATCAAAAACACTGATGACAGCTAATGTTGGAGAGGATGTGGAGCAAGGAAAACACTCCGCACTGCTGTTGGGAATACAAATTTGTAGAGCCACTTTGGATATTATTATGGAGACTCCTTAGAAAATTGGGAATCAATCTACCTCAAGACCCAATGATATCACTCTTGGGCATATACCCAAGTGATGCTCAATTATACCACAAGGACACTTACTCAACTATGTTCATAGCAGCATTACTCATAGTAGCCAGAACATGGAAACAACCTAGATGCCCCTCAACCAAAGAATGAATAAAGAAAATGTTGCACATATACACAATGGAGTATTACCCAGCCATGAAAAACAATGGCATCATGAAATTTGCAGGCAAATGGATGGAACTGGAAAATATCATCCTGAGTGAGGTAACCCAGACTCAGAAAGACAAACATGGAACATATTCACTCACGAGTAGGTACATCAAGTAAAACAAAGGGTAATCAGACTACAACTCCCACTGCTAGAACAGATAGGAAACGAGGAAGTTCCTAAGATGAATGGCATGGATTTCCTTGGCAAGGGGAAAGAGAAGAGATCTCCATGAGTAAACTGATGATGAGAGGGGACAAAAGAGGAGAGGTGATGGAGGATGAGAATATGAGGGAACAGAATGTTTGATCTGAGGGAAGGACAGAGTGGGAAAGCAAGGAAAGAGATACCTTGATATAGGGAGACATTATGGGGAAAGGGAGGAACCTGGTTCTAGGGCAATTCCCAGTAATCCACAAGGACAACCACAGAGAGACTACTAGAAATAATGGAGAGGATGCCTGAGATGGCCTACACTGATGAACACCCTCACCACCATCATAGAGACTTCACCCAGTAACTGATGGAAGCATATGCAGAGATCCACAGCCAAGTACCAATATGAGCTCTGGAAGTTCAGTCAAAGAGAGGGAAGTGGGATTATTTGAGGGGGAAGTTTTGAGGGGAGCATCAAGATCATGATGGGGCCATCTACAGAAAGAAGTAAACCTAGTTCATAGGAACTCACTAACTTTAGACCAACAGATGTGGAATCTACATAGGATCAGATTAGGCCCTCTGAACATAGCAGACAGTTGTGTAGCTTGGTCTGTTTGAGGGTCACCTAGTAGTGGGATCAAGATCTATCCCTGGAGCATGAGCTGGCTTCCTGGGGCCTGTTACATATGATCAGAGTCCTTGCTCAACCTTGATACAGGGGAAAGAAACTTGGTCCTGCCTCAACTGAACATACCAGGATTTGAGACTCCCCATGGGAGGCCTTACCCTTTTGGAGCACAGCATTGGGGGGAGGGTCAAAGCGGGGATGCTGGGAGGGAGCAAGAGGAGGGAGGAAAGGGAGAATCTGTGGTTTATATGTTAAATAAATAAAAATATTTTTTAAAAGAAAAAAGAAAATTAAACACCTCATCCTAACAAGGGGTTTACCCCATTTACCTTTATAAACCATTTGCCTGTGTGCCATGTGAGTCGACTCTCTGTCCAGAGGCAGTCCCTTGTTCCTCCTGGACAAATAGCCCTCTGTCCCTTTCTTCTTTCTCCTTCCTTTCTCCTCCCTTGCCCCCTATCTCCTTCAACAGTCAACCTAGCCCACACTAATAGAGATCTAAACCTAAATCTAAATCTAAATCTAAATCTAAATCTAAATCTCCCTTTTCCTCCTCCTTAAAAATTACCCTTGGGAGATGATTTGTTGCATTTTTCTGCCTGAGTCAGAAAAGATCCAATGTAACTTAACCTTTCTGCCCCCACTTAAAAGAGATCTCTGAGTAAAAACAGGTGTTTTGTAGTTTGTGCCTAATTTAGTGTCCAGGTTTCAGAGTGAAGATTGAGTCTACTTCAAGATGTGTTACAGTAGAGGTTTTAGTATAGTTCACCATACATCAGAAAGCATTACAGCAGAGGTTTGCAGTATAGTTTTACTTACTTCAGAAACTGTTACAGTAGAGGTTTTTGTGGGTGGGGGTTGTTTTTTGTTTGTTTATATTTTAATATATTTATTTATTAAAATTCTTTTCATTTTACATATCATCCCCAGTTCCCCCTCCCTCCCCTTCTCCCGCCTCCTCACCTCCCTCCCACTCTATCCCCATCCACTTCTCAGAGTGGGTAAGGCCACCCATGGTAGTCAGCAAAGTCTGGCATACCAAGTTGAAGGAGTGCCTAGCCCCTCTCCATTGTATCAATGCTGAGCAAGGTATCCCACAACAGGGAATGGGTTCCAAAATGTCAGTTCATGCACCTGGGATAATGTCTGGCCCTGCTGCCAGGGAACCCACTAACAGATCAAGCCACACAACTGTCACCCGCTTTCAGCGGGCCTAGTCCAGTCCCATGTAGGTTCCTGAGTTGTTAATCCAGAGTCAGTGAGCTCCAACTTGCACTGGTCAGCTGTCTCTGTGGGTTTAACCATCATGACCTTGATGCCATCTTCTGCTTCTTGTCCTTCCCCTCCTTCTCCTCCTTCTCTTCTTCTTCTTCTTCTGAATGCCTAATGCTGTTTATTGAAGGAGGGAAGAGGTCTTAAATACAGGCTGACAGCACAATGGGAGAACCCCAGAGGGCAGAAGTTAGTTCGCTTCTGATATGGTGTTTGGTGTTATTGTTTTTTGACCTTAGGATCAAACCCGGGCCTTGGGCTTGCTAGGCAAGCACTCTACCAATGAGCTAAATCTCCAACCCTGCTTCTGATGTTTTATAATCTTTCATCTAAGCTGTTAATACACAATATCCTGGCTACACAGACAAAGAGTTTCCCTTAGGCATTCAGTGAAGGTGGAATCTCACAGGGAATTAGCATAGGGAGATTACCAAAGTCAATGTCCTCAAGCAAGGCAACAGTTACTCAAAACAGGGGCCAGGGACCTACAGGTCCCCCCCTCCTTTTACTAAAAATTGAGCTTCTGACTTAGGTTGCTTGGGACGTCAGCAGGTCACCTTACCTATCATGGAGATACATGTCCAGGCCACTCAGGTGTTCTGTCTTAGGTTGGTAGCCCCACCCATGGTATTATCAGACTCTGAATTCTCATTACCATACAGGCTCAATCATGTGAGAGCTGCAGAGTTAACTGTTGCCAAAAATCTCTAAGTGGCACTGGGCTTTCAGTCTGTGGGTTCAACAAAGGAAAGACTTACAGAAGTCTTACCCCTCATTTTTATAATAAACAGAAGGGAGGAATGTTGGCATTCAGGCATCTGTACTGGCCTGCCCTTGGGGTCCTGTCAGGATATTTCCTCACCTGCAGCCACTAAGAGCACTCCCTGGGCATTCACTATGTTTCCTTATAAAAGGGGGCCTTGTAAACCTCCCGTCTCTTTCTCTTCCTTCAATCTCATCTCCAGGTACCAGTCTCTATTCCCATCCCTGCCCCTTCTCTCCCCTCCTCTCAATAAACCTCACTTAATGGGCATCTAGGTTGTTTCCAGGTTCTGGCTATTACAAATAATGCTGCTATGAACATGGTTGTGCATGTATCTTTGTGGTATTGTTGAGCATTCCTTGGATAGATGCCCAAGAGTGGTATGGCTGGGTCTTGAGGTTGTTTGATTCCCAATTTTCTGAGAAACCGCCATACTGACATCCACAGTGGTTGTTACACGTTTGCATTCCCACCAACAGTGGAGTAGTATGGTCATGATGGATAACGTCTTTGATGTATTCTTGGATTAAGTTTGCCAATATTTTCTTGAGTATTTTTGCATCAGTGTTCATGAGGGAGATTGGTCTGTAATTCTATTTCTTTGTTGCATCTTTGTTTGGTTTGGGTATCAAGGTAATTGTACCTTCATAGAGTTTGGTAGTGTTCCTTCTGTTTCTATTGTGTGGAATAATTAGAAGAATATTGGTATTAGTTTTTCTTTGAAAGTTTGGTAGAATTCTGCACTGAAGCCATCTGGTCCTGGGCTTTTATTTTTGGTTGGGAGACTTTGGATGACTGTTTCTGTTTCTTTAGGAGTTATTGGTCAATTTAAATGGTTTCTCTGCTCTTGATTTAACTTTGGTATGTGGTCTCTATCCAGAAAATTGTCCGTTTCTTTCAAATTTTCCAATTTTGTGGAGTACAGGTTTTTGAAGTATAACCTGATGACTCACTGGATTTCCTCATTGTCTGTTGTTATATCTCCCTTTTCATTTCTGATTTTGTTAATTTGGGTGCTCTCTCTTTGCCTTTTGGTTATTTTGGCTAGCGGTTTGTCTATCTTGTTGATTTTTTCAAAGAACCAACTCTTTGTTTCATTGATTTTTTTTTTATTGTTCTCTTGGTTTCTTTTTCATTGACTTCAGCCATCAATTTGATTATTTCCTGGCGTCTATTTCTCCTGGTGAGTTTGCTTCCATTTGTTCTAGTGCTTTCAGTTGTGCTGTTAATTCATTGGTATGAGATTTCTCTATCTTCTTTATGTTTGCATCCAGAGCCATGAATTTTCCTCTTAGTACTGCTTTCATAGTGTCCGATAAGTTTGGGTATGTTGTACTTTCATTTTCATTGAATTCTAGGAAATCTTTAATTTCTCTCTTTATTTCTTCCTTGACCCATTGATGTTTCAGGTGAGCATTATTTAGTTTCCATGAGATTGTAGGCTTCTATAATTTTTCTTGTTGTTGAAGTCTAACTTTAAGACATGGTGGTCTGATCAGATGTCAGGGGTTATTCCAATGTTTTTGTATCTGTTGAGATTTGCTTTGTGACCAAGCATGAGGCCAATTTTTGAGAAGGCTTCATGGGTTGCTGAGAAAAAGTTATATCCTTTTGTGTTAGGATGGAATGTTCTGTAGATATCAATTAAGTCCATTTGAGTCATAACCTCTGTTAGGTCCTTTATTTCTTTGTTGAGTTTCAGTCTGGTAGATCTGTCTTTGGGTGAGATTGGTGTGTTGAAATCTCCCCCTACTAATGCGTTGGGTTTGATGTGCATTTTAAGCTTTAGTAATGGTTGTTTTATTTATTTATTATGTATTTAGCGTGTATGACTGCAGGCCAGAAGAGGGCACCAGATCTCATTACAGATGGTTGTGAGCCTCCATGTGGTTGCTGGGAATTGAACTCAAGACCTCTGGAAGAGCAGTCAATGCTCTTAAACTCTGAGCCATCTCCCCAGCCCTAGTAATGTTTCTTTTGTGAATGTGGGTGCCTCTGTATTTGGGGCTTAAATGTTCAGGATCGAGACTTCATCTTGGTGTATTTTTCCTATGATAAATATGTAATGCCCATCCTGATCTCTTTTGATTGCTTTTACTTTGAAATCTATTTTATTAGATATTAAGATAGTTACACCCACATTTTTTTAGGCCCATTTTTTTGGAAAGCCTTTTCTCACCCCTTTAATCTGAGATAGTGTTTGTCTTTGAAGTTTAGTTGTGTTTCTTATATGTGGTAGAAGGATGGATCCTGTTTTCTTAACCGTTCTGGTAGTCTGTGTCTTTTTGTAGGTGAGTTGAGACAATTGATAGATATTAATGACCGGTGATTATTGGTTCCTGTTATTTTTGTGGTCCTGTTGTGTTGTCCTTCTTTGGTGTTTGTTGGTGTGGGGTTATCTATTGCCTGAGTTCATAGATATGTTTAGCTTCTTTAGGTTGGATTTTTCCTTCTAGTGCTTAATGTAGGGCTGGGTTTGTGGACAGGTATTGTTTAAATCTGGTTTTATCATGGAATATTTTGTTTACTCCATCTATGGTAATTGAGAGTTTGGCTGGGTATAATAGTCTGGGTTGGCATCCTTGGTCTTTTAGTGTCTAAATAATGTTTGTCCAGCACCTTCTAGCTTTCATAGTCTCTATTGAGAAGTCTGGTGTTATTCTGATGGGTTTGTCTTTATATGTTACTTGGTCTTTTTCCTTTGTGGCTCTTAATACTTTTTCTTTGTTCTGTATGTTTAGTGTTTTGATTATTATGTGGCAAGGGGACTTTTTTTTGGATTCAGCTTATTTGGTGTTCTGTAAGCTTCTTGTATCTTCATAGGTATTTCTTTCTTTAGGTTAGGAAAGTTTTCTTCTATGATTTTGTTGAATATGTTTTCTGTGCCTTTGAGTTGTTATTCTTCTCCTTCTTCTATCCCTATTATTCTTAGTTTTGGTCTTTACATAGTGTCCCAAATTTCTTTGATGTTTTGTGTTACGACTTTTTTGTCCTTAGTGTTTTCTTTGAATGATACATCTATTTTCTCTTTTGTGTCTTCATTGTCTGAGATTCTGTTCCATCTCTTGCAATCAGTTGGCTATGCTTGTTTCTGTAGTTCCTATACGTTTAGTCAGGATTTCTATTTCCAGCATTTCCTCAGTTTGTGTTTTCTTTATTGTCTCAATTTCATTTTTCAGATCTTGGATTGTTGCCTTCATCTGTTTAATTACTTTTTCTTGACTTTCTTTGATTTCTTCTGATTTTTTTTTTGTTTTTTCTTCCATTTCTTTAAGGGAGTTTTTTATTTCCTCTCTAAGGGAGTTTTTCACTTCCTCTTTAAGGGAATTATTTATTTCCTCTTTAAGGGAATTTTTTATTTCCTCTTTAAGGGAGTTTTTCATTTCCTCTTTAAGGGCCTCTATCATCTCCTTCCTTAAAGTCATTTTGAGGGTTGATTTCTTCTGATTCTTCTCACTTAGTATGTTTAGGTCTTGTCGGTGTAGAGACACTAGGTTGTGATGTTATCATATAGGTCTACATGTTGTTGCCTGTGTTTTTGCACTGACATCTACACTTCTCTTCCTCTGTTCAGTGCAGGCAGTGTCAGTGTCTGAAGGTGTCTCTCTTGTTCTAATTGTTAGTCTTGGTTCACTAGGATTTCTTTATTAAATTGGTACTGTTGGGTTCTGTTTCTATGGGATCAGCTTAGTCAAATCGGTGTTAGTGGGTCCTGTCTCTGGGAGCAGTTGTTCCTAGTTGGTGTAGGGTGTGCTTATGGTTTCAGTGGTTGTTAAGTTCATACTGGTTAATTTTGTTTTTTTATTTGTTTGTTTGTTGTTTTGGGTTTTTTGGGGAGGGGAGTAGGGAAAGGTGACTGTCTTGTCGCTGGGACTCCAATAAGTAGGGCCTAGGAACTAGAAACCTAATCTGGCAGTCTGGAGGTTGCAGCTTACCTGTTCTCAGTTGGTAAAGTATATACTTACGATTCTGGTGAACTGGGTGTTTTCTTCTTTTGTGTTCTCAGGTCACATTTTGCTCATTCATCGACTTCTCAGCTGTTATTTTTCCTCAGGCTGCAAACTGTAGGCTTCTGATTCCTCTTGCAGATGGATTTCAGCTGAGTAGGGTATGCTCAGCAACACCTCCAAGTTGTTGGGATTGGCATGGTTCACAGCTAGGCCCTGGGCAGGGCCCAGACAGTGTGCAGATCTGCTGGGGTCTACTCCCATGGAGACTGCCCACTCCATGGGTGCTGGGATCAAAGGTGTCACTGCTCTGAGCTCTTGATTAGGAGCTTGTTTTCATTAACTACTCAGCGGGTGGTAGCTCAGTTTCTGGTTTTTATTACAATTGCATCTAGGCTGCCAACCCTGCCACTGGGCCTGACGGCTTGCCTGCCTGCCTGCCTCTGCGGCCCCACCTCTTGGGCCTGCCTGCCTCTGCCACCCAGGCCTGCTGTGCCTGCCTGTCTCTGTTGCCCTGGCCTGCTCAGCCTGCTTCAGTAGAGGTTTTTAGTATAGGACCTCTTTTCAAGCTTTCACAGTGGCTATATATTGATTCTTCAAGTCAGTTTCTCTCCAAGGCTTTCACAGGTTTGTGGCCAGCCCAGATGCCACTTTCTACCCTCCTGGACAAGGAAACAATAAGACTTGCCAGTGCTCTGAGGTTGAAGTAACCCAGGTTCCAGGACACAGAGTAAGTGAACCAGGTTCCATTGAGCATCCTCAACACCATTGTCTGTCTCTTTCTTTTCCCACCTAATGTCAGGTCTGGTCTACTTGCTGTTATTGGGGGATGTGTGGTGGGGAGTTCAGATTGGTAACAAGATAGAAAGAGGAAGACAGGAGAGGAAGGACCTGCTTTTTGTGGAACAAAAGCAAAACAACCCAAGCCTGACCACTCTTTCTTCCTGGGTTGGAAAATTTGCATCTCTCATGGGAAAACAAAGTTCTCATCTTCTAAATTACACACTTACCTATACGGCTGACTTCTTTCGGCTCTGGAGTTCAGTTCTTCCCATTCTAGGAAGCCATGTTTACTTACCAGTCACACACATCAGGTCTCCAAGAGGACAGGGAACCCTCAAGAGACTCTGCAGAGTTCACACAAGCCTTCCATACATATCCCTCCTAACTTCCTCTCCTGCCTGACTAGCCAGTCCACAGAGCAAGCACAATGGGTTCTCTCTCAGCAACTTTAAGTCCCCCTCCACCTCAGAGAGGAAGGCATTTGCTCTGAACCACAGCTCCAGTGACTCCAAGTCCTCAGCAGCCTGTGATTTGGTAGAAGAGGCTCTGAAGATGACAAGGATCCAAGATTGGCTTTACCCTGAGAGGGATGGGTTGTGCTGCA
>NW_023411489.1:0-2883 GCF_903995425.1 Onychomys torridus
CTCGAGAGGGAGACAGGCCGATTTCATCTGGACAGGGTACCCCTACAGTGCACTGATAAAATCGGCCTGGCTCCCTCCAGTGTCAAAGATGAAATCGGCCTGTCTCCCCTCCAGTGCTTTGATTAAATTACTCAGTGTAAGGGATGAAATCGGCTTGGTTCCCCCTCCAGTGTCCAGGATGAAATTGCCCTGGCTCTCCCTCCCTTGTCCCAGAGGAAATCTGCCCTGCTCCCCCTCCACAGTCTGGTATGAAATTGGCCTGGGTCCTCCTCCATTGTCCAGGATAAAATCGGCCTGGCTCCCACTCCAGTTCCCTAATGAATTCGGCCTGGGTCCCCCTCCAGTTTCCAGGATGAAATTGGCCTGAGTCTCCCTCCTGTACTCTGATTAAATAGGACTGGGTCCCCCTCTAGTGCCCTGAAATTGGCTTGGCTCCCCCTCCAGTATCCAGGATGATATTGACCAGGCTCCCCCTCCAGTGTCAGGGATGAAATCGGCATGGTTTCCCCTCCAGCGCCCTGATGAAATCGGCCTGTATTTCCCTGAATTGTGGGTATAAAATCAGCCTGGCTCCCACTCCTTTGTCAGGGATGAAATCTGCCTGACTCCCTCTCCAGTGACCAGGATGAAATCAACCTGGTTCACCCTATAGTGCCCTGATGAAATCGGGTTGGGTCTCCCTGCAGTGCTGGTGTAAAATCAGCCTGACTCCCGCTGCAGTGTCCAGAAGAAATCGGCCTGGCTCCCCCTCCTGTGTCCAGCATGAAATTGGCCTGGCTCCACCTCCAATGCTCTGATGAAATCATCCTGGATCCCCACCTGTGCCCTGGTTAAATGGACCTGGCTCCCCATCCAATGCTCTGATGAAATCGGCCTGGATCCCCTCCAGAGCCCTGATTAAATTGGCCTGTTTCCACTCCAGTGCCCTCATGAAATCAGCCTGTCTACCCTTTCAGAGATCAGGATTACATTGGCCTGAGTGTCCCTCCAGTGCCCGGATGAAATCGGCATGGCCTCCCTCCACTGCCCTGATGAAATTGGCCTGGCACACCCTCCAGGGGCCAGGATGAAATGGGCATGTCTCCCTCCAGTGTCTGGGGTGAATTTGGCCTGGCTCCCACTCCAGAGTCAGGATGAAATCGGCCTGTGAGACATTCCTGTCAGGGATGAAATCTGCCTGTCTCCCCCTCCAGTGTCAGGGATGAAATCCACATGGCTGCCCCTCCAGTGCCCAGATGTAATTGGCTTGGTTTCCCTGAAGTATGGGTATAAAATCAGTCTGGCTCCCACTTCTGGGTCAGGGATGAAAATGCCCAGGCTCCCTCTCAAGTGTCCCTGATGAAATCAACCTGGCTCACCCTCCAGTGACCAGGATGAAATCACCCTGGCTCCCACACCAGTATCTGGGATGAAATCGGCCTGTGTCCCCCTCAAGTACAGGTTTGAAATCGGCCTGGCTCCTCCTCCAGTGCCCTAATGAAATGTACTGATTCCCCTCCAGTGTCTGGGATGAAATCAGACTGCCTCCCTTCAGGCCCCTGATGAAAGCGGCCTGGATCCCTCTCCTGTGCCCTGATCAAAACGGCCTGACTTCCCCTCCAGTGTCAGAATGAAATCACCCTGCCTCCCCAACCTGTATCTGGGAGGATATCGGCCTGGCTCCCCCTCCAGTGCCCTGATGAAATCATCCTGATTCCCCCTACAGGGTCTGGGATGAAATTAGACTGGCTAAGTCTTCAGCACCCTGAAGAATTAGGCCTGGTTTTCCCTGCAGTGTGGGTAGAAAATCAGCCTGGCTCCCTGTCCTGTGTCCCAGATGAAATCGGCATGGCTCCCCCTCTAGTGCCCTGATGAAATCAGCCTGGCTCCCCTCCTGGGTACAGGGTAAAATGGGCCTGGCTCCCTCCAGTGTCCAGTTGAAATCAGCCTGACTCCCTCTCCAGAGTAAGGATAAAATCGGCCTGTGACCCCTTCCTGTGTTAGGGATGAAATCTGTCTGTCTCCCTTCAATTGCCCTGATGAAATCTGTCTGACCCCCACTCCAGTGTCAGGATGAAAACTGCCTGGAACCCCCTCCAGTTCCCTGATGAAATATGCTTGGGCCCACGTCCAGTGCCCTAATGAAATCGGCCTGGCTCCCCCACCAGTGTCCAAGATGATATCAACCTGGCTCCCCCTCCAATGAACAGGATTACATTAGCCTTTCTCCCGCTCCAGTGTCCTCGCTGAAATCGGCCTGGGTTCCACTCCAGTGACCTAATGAAATCGGACTGGGTCCCCTCCAGTGCCCTGATATAATTGGTCTGGGTCCACTTCCAATGTCCTTATAAAATTGACCTTGTTCCCCCTCCTCTGCCCTGAGGAAATCAGCCTGGCACCCCCTCCAGTGTCAGGGATGAAATCGGCCTGGGTCCCCCTCCAGTATCCAAGTTGAAATCTGCCTGCCTCCCACTAAAGTACCCTGATCAAGTCACCTGACTCCCCCCAGTGTCAGGGGTGAAATCGGCCTGGGTCCCTCTCCATTGTCATGGATGAAATCAGTCTGGCTAATCCTCTAGTGCCCTGATGAAATCAGCTTGGCTACCCTCCCAGTGTTTAGGGTGATATTGGCATGGTTCTCCCTCCTGTGCCCTGATAAAATCGGCCTGTGTACACCTCCAGTGCTATGATGTAATCGGACTGGGAATGACTCCAGTGCCCTAATGAAATTGGACTGGGTAACTTTCCAGTGCCCTGTTAAAATCATCTTAGCTCCCCCTCCAGTGTCCATGATGAAATAGGCCTAGATCCCTCTCCAATGCCTTGATTAAATTGGCCTGGCTCACCCTCTGGTGTCAAGGATGAAATCAGCCTGGCTAACCCTCTAGTGAAATGAAAGAAGCA
>NW_023411490.1:0-8744 GCF_903995425.1 Onychomys torridus
AGTAGTCCCCATGGAACTGAATCAGACCCTCTGGATAAGAGAGACAGTTGATGTACTTGAACTTAGGAGGCCCCCAGACAGTGGAACTGGGACCTGTCCTTGATGCATGGGGTGGCATTTTGGAGCCTGAGGCCTATGCTGGGACACTTTGTTCAGCCTAGATGAAGGGAGGAGGGTACTGGACTTGCCTTGACTGAATCTACCTGGCTGAGCTGAATTCCCAAGGAGAGTCCTTGCCCTAGAGGAGATGGGAAAGGGAGTTGGAATGGGGGGGGGAGAGGAGGCAGACAGGAGAAGGAAGGACAGGGGAACACATACTGATATGTAAAATTAAATTGATCATAAAATTTTAAAAAATAAACAAAAAATAATAAGCTTCTCCCATCAAAGTGATTTACAAAATCTGTTTATGCAAGCTTTATTGACTCTGATTTCTGCCCCCAGCATGTAACAGGATCCTCGTAAAGTTTTGCAACTCGCAAATATATCTGTTACAGTAGTTTATGTTAAAAAATTTCCCCCCATTTTAATTGGGGCATTTTACTTCCACTGAAATAAGCAAACTGTCCAAATAAGAATAGCAAGACTGAGAAGAAAATAATACTAGTTGGACTCAATATACATTATATGAATTCTAGTAAGTCACCAAAATCATTTATGTGCTTCTTTTAAAATACACCAAGGGGAACAGGTGGCATTTATTTGTTATTTGATTAGCCAGATACATATTAGAATTCTGAGATTGGAACAGACAAACACAACTCTACATTTAGGATCAAAGATGGTGATTTATACCTTTCCTCTTCATCTTCTTTGCTTTTAGCATCTCAAAGTGGATAATCAATAAAGAATAGCTAGCTGGTGAGTCTTTCCAAATGGCAAAGAACAGGAGCCATGCACAATATTTGGGAACAGTCATGAAGAGAAGTGTTAATTTTTTTTTCAAGTTAAGTGATTCTCTGCTCTAAAGCATCATTTTCAGCATTTTTTGTAAGTTTATGATCAGATTCCTCTGTTCCCAGAAAGAGATATGCAGCTTAGCTCATATAATTGCTAGCTCATCACCCCCTCCCCAAAAAAAACCCATTCAAACAAACAAAGTCCCACTTATGAAAGAAGTGATTTTATATGTCCTGCCTTGTGAAAGCACCCATTTCCATGGTGCATCCCAACCCATATTTTTCTAGGTAGAAGAAACTGACATGCTGAGAGGGTAAACTGCCAAAGACATAACAAAGAATTACCTGGGTGTTCCTGCTGTCCTCCCCTTGATTTGTACTCTGTTCCTCATACCTGCATTCTATACCTGTGGTTATTTCAATTAATAGCCCAAGACCTTTTTCTTCATGGATACCCTTGAATGCAGCTCAAAATGGCCTTTTAAGGAGAAAATCAAAGTGACTTCTCACATGTGATAAGTTCTATTTACTTTTGAAGGAGGAAATTTGTCAAAGATCTGTTTACAGAAACCTTAATGAAGAGGCACAGAAGTTAGAGGGAAACCAACACATCACAGGGATGTGTGTACATCAGCCCTGGAGTTAATCTCCAAACTGAGGTATCTAGTGGTACACATTGCCAGTCACTACTTATACCACCACTAACCTGGAATTTAAGGTACTACTTTGCTCTCAGGATTAAGGAGCTTCTTCTGCCCTTCAAGGAAGGACATAGAATAAGACTGAAATTCATAGTCATGGCAGTGAATTTGGATCCAATTCCCCATAGATGAAAAGCTTAATGGTCAGGAAATTCAAAGAAAAATACATCATCGAACTGAAGCTTGTTGTTTATAACACATTGGATAAATTTAGCATAGCACTTGACATGGCAAGACAATATTAGGTGACATCTGTTGAAAGGGTGAAGTGTTGTGTAAGTCTATGGGTGTCTCTGTGTCTTTGTAAAACTTTGGCAAGGAAACACAGGTTGGATTGTGAAGGAAGTAGGATCTATTCTTCTGAGACAAAGATGAGCATTTCATGAAATACACATCTCATTGACTGGTTAAAACCCCTCTGTTATAGAGCACTTTATTAACATCTATATTATGTAGAACTATCAGTCACAACAACTAAAAATGGGAAAAAATTGATCATAGCCCACAATTCCAGGTAATAGTTCCATTTTTGTAAAATCAAGGTAGGAACTCAGGTAATGATATCACATCCACAGCCAAGAGCAGAGATAAACAAAATTACCCATGTTGCCCATTTCTTTATGCTTATGAACTAGGTTCTTCATACTTACACAATATAGGTTGCAGAAAACGAAATTATTCTGCTCAGTTTTAGGGAGTCTTATCTTAATTAGCAATTAATAAAATCTGGCAGAGACATGTTCAAAGAAAATCTTACCTATGTAATTCCTCATATAGGGTCCCTCTTCCCAGGTGACTAGTTTCATTCAGTCTGATAATAAAAACTAAGAATCACACTGCCTCATCATCACTGCCAGGATTTCAGGAGATTTCTGCCTGCATTCAGAGCTGTGGTCCTCAAGCTGTGGGTAACCACCCCATTGGGGGATGCATATCAGATATCCTGTAAATCAAATATTTTAATTGTGATTCATTACATTAGCAAAATTGATTCATTGTTTCTTAACTTAATGTTTAGGTTTCATCACAACATGAGGAACTATTGTTAGTGATATTTAAAGAGACAGAGAATTGGAAAAATTAAGAACCACAGATTTTAGTCCCACTGAACTCCACGACTGTATACCACTCCTATGAGGACTTTTCCCTAGGCTGTGTCAGCCTCTTCCTCTGGCATAACTCTGCCTAGCTATTCCCTGTAGACTCATTAACAGGAATATTGCTTAACAAGTGTCCTTCTCAGTCATCATTAAGTCTATAATGTCTTGTGGCTAAGGAGACAAGGAGATGCAGGTAATTACAATGAACTATAGCATACATTAATTTTTGATATTATTACCTTGTGTACACAAAATTTCAGTAGGAGATAAACATTCAGATCCACACATGGACAGAATTAAAGGATGTCCAATCAATTGGAGAGAGATCTCTGGCTTTGGATGAAGAGTTTACTGAAGGTTTTCCCTTGTATCTCAGCAGTGGCTCCTGCTAAGTTTGGCTTGTCTTCTATTGTATTATGAAGAAAGATCATTAGCAGGGAAGCAATGTCAGTTCCCATGACATCTGTAGCTCTTCCCTGGACATTCTATTGTATCCTGGAGATCACTGGCCACCTCTGTGATGTCACCTTTCTTGTGGCAAATAAAACTGCCTGTGGGAAGTTCATTCAATGTCTTCACCATTTACTGATGAACATGAAGGCATACTGTAGAGTCTAGTTTAGAAAGAGAATGGAAAGGGAAGAGATATCAGAGAATTACAGAAGAAAGCTGACCTTCAGCCTCAGTGTAAAACATCAAGAAAGAAATTGTCAAGGGAATTGTATAATGCATTGTGTGCAGGAAAAAGGAAGCTTCTTGGAAGAAGTGGGCTTGAATGGAGTCTTCCAGTAATGGGTCACAGAAAGCTGCACTCTCTGGGAACCAACATAGCTCCCTGCTTGGCATGGCTCTTGAAATTCAAGGTTTCCCAGATATTAATTGTTCTGGCTCAGAGGTCAGGAACTGGTAAGGTCAAAGCTTTATGCTGGGAACTCTGCTTTTGTTCCATTTGGGGGGGTAGGCATTGATGAGTGAACATGAGATCAACATTAAGAGGGAGATGCGGCGAGCCCCGGCCAGCGGGGAAGAAAGCCACGACACAGGGATTCTTCTCCAATCACGGTTTATTGAAGCGCTGCTTGGTTGAGGGAGAGCTGGAGGTGAGGGGCCCCGACCACGGCAGTTGACGGGCTTTTTATGCAGGATGTGGGCGTGCTCTGCTGGCCTGATACACTAGGCGGATTGGGATTGGTGCATTGCTGTTACTGGGCGGAGTTGAACGGGAGAGCCGACATGGTAAACAACCCAGGGCTCTGCCCTGGGAGGAGGTCAGCGCCATCTTGTGATGGCGGACGGAGTTTCGGGAAACCGGCCGTCACAGTTCCCCCTTTTTGTTTAGTAATGGAGAATAGAGGACTTATTCCCGTTCAGGTCCCCACCTCATGATGTGTGGACCGATCAAGGGAGGCCTAGGGCTAGATAAGCACACCTTCTCCGGTGCAATGGGACAAACCCTCGGAGGTGCAAAGGCAGTGCAAAAGCCCAATAACTCCGAAGACCATCTACAATCCCTCTGGGTGCAATGGCAAAATGCCTCCAGGTGCAAGGGCATTGTATTAGGCTTCTTTGAGCACGCTTATCCATACTTGGGGAGAACTGCCTGCTTCCAACGCTGCCAGCGCTCTAGCAATTGCAACCTTCTCCAGCCTGCGACTTCGGGCTAAGCAGCACAGCAAGAACAACACCAACACAAATCCCGCTAAGATTACCGCGCCAAACATGCCAACACCCACCCACTCCTTAAAGAAGGTAATAGAACTTCGCAGCCAATCCAGCATCTCTTCAGCAGAGGCAACATGCACTCGAGTGGAGTTAAGCATAATAATCTCAGCATGCAGAGTGAAATTATTAGGTGCTATGCTTTTATCCATTATCAGCATCAACCAGGTCATCATTGTCCACATCATCTGCTTTGTCGGTATTGTTAGCCGCGGCCGCTGCAACTCTTCTCACCAACCTCTCAGGCACCCAGATCGGATCCGTTCGAGCCTGGGGGAAAATACAAACAGATCCCCTGGATCTCTGTATCACAGGATCCGGTCCATACCATTTGTTATCCAAAACATCTTTCCACATTACATGTTGTGTCTTAGTTGTCGGACCTGTGACATGCCTGTCTGCTGCTGAGTGTCCTGAGGCATCCAAATTTAAAAATTTAAGAGTGAATAAGGCAAGAGCAAGGCGTTCTCTGGGAGTAGTGTGTGTTGCAATTCCCCCTTTTTGTTTTTGCAACAACTCTTTTAAAGTGCGGTTGGCTCGTTCAACAATGCCTTGACCTTGTGGATTGTATGGTAATCCAGTCTTATGATTTACTTGCATTTGAGAAGTAAATGCTTTAAAGCCTTTGGAAGTATAGGCAGGCCCATTGTCAGTTTTTAGCATTTCTGGCTTTCCCCATGCCGCCCACGCTTCAAGGCAGTGAACCTTTACGTGGGCGGTCTTTTCTCCCACTAGGGGGGTGGCATGTATAATCCCTGAGTACGTATCTACAGACACATGTACATACTTTGTTTTTCCAAATTCAGAAATATGAGTCACATCCATCTGCCATAGGGCCAGAGATTTTAAGCCTTTAGGATTTACTCCGGTAGATGGAGGGTGATGAAAGATAACACATGCAGGGCACTCTTTAACAATTTGTCTAGCCTGTTCCCTAGAAATATGAAACTTTAACCGTAAAGTATTTGCTGAAAGATGATACAGGGAATGAAAATTCTTAGCTGCAAGCAATGGATCAAGGGCAATCAAAATTTCGGACCGCGTAGCCTTATCAACCAGATCATTCATAGCACTCATGGGTCCTGGAAGAAAAGTATGTGCCCTAATATGTCCAATATAAAAGGGAAGCTGCCTGGATAGAATTAACTGCTGTATTTGTTGTAGTATGGGAGCTATCATGCTGCCCAAGTGAATATGAGAAGCAACCTCAAGGTTCTTAACAGCATTAACCACATACTGCGAATCAGAGAACAAATTAAAAGGTTGATCTGCAAATGCTTTAAACACTTCCAGGACAACGAGGCACTCTACCACCTGTGGTGCATTTGGCCTGAACTTCAAAACCACTGGCTTGGATCCCTGAATAGCATAAGCTCCTTGACCAGTCTTTGAGCCATCTGTAAAGATAGTTAAGGAATTATGTACAGGCTCAGGAGAAGTAACTTTTGGAAAATAGACAACATTTCTTTGTACAAAGGACAATAATTTGTCGGCCGGATAATGATTATCAATCATTCCTGAAAAGGCTGTTAAGAAAATAGGCCAAATATCTGTAGTTCCAGCCAAAACTTCTACCTGGGCTTTGGTATAAGGCACAATGACTTTATCTGGTTCCTTAGCAAAATGTGTCATACTAAATTTAGTGCCCTGTATTGCTTGATATGCTACAAGATCAGGATAATAATGCAAGGTTTTCGTGCCCAAAGCATGCCCATGTATCCACCACAGTGGGCTATCCTGCCATAACACCCCCGTAGGTGTGGTTAAGGTTGGCAGAATACAGAAGATGAGGTCCTGGCTTGGCTCGAAGCGAGTCAGTTGTGCATCACCGATTGCTTTCTCCACTAACTTCAAAGCCTGGGCACCCTCAGGGGTAAGCTGCCGAGGTGAATTCACATCAGGATCCCCTTCTAGGATTGAAAAAAGTGGTTGTAGATCGTGCCTTGTGAGTGGCAAATACCCACGCAGCCAATTAATGTCTCCCAACAATTTTTGGAAGTCATTTAATGTCTTTAGATGTGCAGTTCGAATGCACAATTTTTGAGGTCTTACCGTATTAGATGACATTTGTGCTCCCAAGAATTGTACTATTCCCCTTTTCTGTACTTTCTCTGGGGCAATAAACAGATCTTTAACGGCCAAACTGGAAGAGAGAGCACTAAAAGCATTTTCTAGCTCTTTTTCAGATGCCGCCGCCAGCAGGATGTCATCCATGTAGTGGATGATCCTCACTGAGGGAAAGCTACGGCGAACTGGCTCAAGGGCTTGCCCCACATAAAGCTGACACATAGTAGGGCTATTGGCTATCCCTTGTGGCAACACTTTCCATTGAAATCTAGCATCAGGTTCTTCATGATTGGTTGAGGGGACAGTGAATGCAAACCGCTCTCTATCTCTAGGATGCAGCGGTATGGAAAAGAAACAATCTTTGATGTCTACAATTATCACCTCCCAGTTCCGGGGTATGGCCGTTAACAGAGGCAAGCCCCTTTGTGTAGGTCCCATAATTTGCATTTGGTTATTTATGGCTCTCAAGTCATGGAGCAACCTCCACTTTCCTGACTTCTTTTTAATAACAAATATGGGAGAATTCCAAGGTGAGACAGAGGGCTCAATATGTCCCAAGGATAGTTGTTCCTGAACTAGTTCTTTGGCTGCTTTGAGTTTCTCCGAAGAAAGGGGCCACTGAGGCACCCAAACAGCTGACTCAGTTTTCCAAGGAATCTGTATCTGCAGACCCTCAGCGGCCCCTATGAAAAACCCAGTCCTTTTCTGTCAAGTTTTGTTTCAGTGCTTACTGGCTCAGGGCAGCCCTGTAACCGGGCTCCTAAACCTCGTCCTGGCATAAATCCTTGTTGTCTCATAAGGTTTTGACTTGTTTGAGAATAATCATTCGTAAGAATGAGGCTCATTTGTTGCTGTATATCTCTGCCCCACAAGTTTATGGGTAACTTGACCACAAAGGGTTGAAACGTCCCCTTCTGGTCCTCTGCTTCCCATTGAAGTGTTTTTGCACTGATCTCTGGAGTTTGTTGATACCCCAGACCTTGTAATGAGTGGGAAGCTTGTTGTAAAGGCCAATTAGACGGCCAACTCTGCTTACTCATGACACTCCGGTCAGCACCGGTGTCTACCAGTCCTGAAAAAACTTTACCTTCTATTGTTAATTGAAGCATAGGTCGATTATTGAGATCTAAAGACAGGCAGGCAAGATCTACTCCGGTAGAACCAAATCCCTTCTCTCCCCTAATTTGACTTTTAGCAGGGAATCTATCATGATTAGACTTTAACACTAGCAACTGAGCAATGCGATCTCCGGGTGCTATGGAAATGATACCTAGTGGAGAGTGGCACATGGCTTTGATGACCCCTGTATAGTTAGGGTCCACTACTCCTGGCAAAACCATCAGACCCCTAAGTGTGCTAGATGAGCGGCCAATTATCAATCCTACTGTTCCCTTATCCAAAGGTCCTTGCATGTCTGTTTCCACTGCCTGTATTCCCATTCTGGGAGTTAGTACCAATCCGGAGATGGCACGGAGGTCCAACCCTGCGGAGCCTGCGGTTGCTCTCCTGATGTTGGAGGAGGCCGCATGTTGGGATCTTGGATTGCCCCATATGCTTTCGGGCCCTGGGGACGGGGCCCCGCATCCCGTTTTTTGGACCTGCTGTTGCTGTATTTGTTCCAATTGGTTGGCCGTTAATATCTTTAACTGACCTGCATTCATTTGCCCAGTGTTTTCCCTTTTTACATCTGGGACATGTACCAGGCATCCTTGGGGCGTTGGCAGCCAGCTTATTGCCTTGTCTACAGTCCTTTTTTAAATGTCCGGTCATGCCACATTTGAAACATGCACCAGGATTTCTTCCACCACGAGTAGCTGCCAAGACGGCAGCTGCAAGGCCAGCGTTAGTCAACGGTCCACCAATCTCCCTGCATGCTTTCAACCATGCTTCTAACCCTTTCCCTTTCCATGGGGTGATAGCCCTTCTGCATTCTTTTGTGGCCTGCTCATACACTAGCTGTTGTACAAGCGGCATAGCGGTCTCAGCGTCCCCAAAAATCTTTCCTGCTGCCTCCATCATGCGAGCCACAAAATCGGAAAAAGGCTCATTAGGTCCTTGTATAATCTTAGTTAAATTTCCAGACACCTCTCCTCTTTTAGGGAGCGTCCTCCAAGCTCTTAAATGTATCTGATTTATTTAGAGAGATCAGACTTAATGCTCAAAATCAACAACCTCATTGGAATGCAGACATGCTACTAGGACAGGGACAGTGGACAGCAAATCAAATAGCATTTCCACTGGAGGTTTATACGCAAATA
>NW_023411491.1:0-22704 GCF_903995425.1 Onychomys torridus
TGGTGGGTGATCCTCCTGCTTCTGCCTGCCGAGTGCTGGGATTACAGGTGAGCCACCACACCTGGATGGAAAATGCTGTCTACGTGGGATATGGTCAATGGGAAACTGTCCAGTGTGTGTCTAGTGGGTTCCACGAGGAGGGGAGCATCAGTTTGTAGTTGTCAGGAGACAGCAGCTTTCCAAACCTCTCAGGAATGGCGTCTATTCTGCAGAGTTGATCTTGTGTCTTACATTCATATTCTAAAGGGAGCACTTTTTTTTTAAAGATTTATTTTACCTTATTTTCAAGTTTGTGCCTATGTCTGTGAGTATATGCACACATATGTGTATGGATACGCTTGGAGGCTGTTTGAAGGCCTTGGATCCCTAGGAGCTGGAGTTATAGGTACTTATGAGCTGCTGGAGATAGGTGCAAATTCTGGTCATGATGAGTGAGCAGCAAGCACTCTTAAAGGTGAAACAATCTCTCCAGCTCCTTAAGCATCATGTTAGGGTACTGTCCATGCTCTAAAGCAGAATCTGCAGACAGTTCCCTTATCAATAACTGACCGGCTGGAGAGATGGCTTAGAGGTTAAGAGCACCGACTGTTCTTCCAGAGGTCCTGAGTTCAATTCCCAGCACCCACATGGTGGCTCACAACCATCTGGAATGAGATCTGGCGCCCTCTTCTCTATACATAATAAATAAATAAATCTTTAAAAAAAATTGATATCCATGCTCAGCTAAGAGGGTGGATTGTTCCACTCCTGACTCACTCAATTTTAGCCATCTCAATGCAATCACAAACCCATGACACACAATACAAATACCTCTGTCCTTAGGAAGGCCTGTGGATTTGGAACACAGCCAGACTTTCTTATGAAAGAGTTCTCATGGGGTAGCATGTATTAATTCTAGTAATTCCTACTGGAATGGAAGTGGGTAAACGTTAATAAACCTTTCTACCAAATATGAATCCCCTTGTTTCTGAGACCGAAATCCGAACACTCTGCCTTCTCTGTCCTAATCCCAGGGAACTGGTTTTACTTTTTTCAGGTCTTACTGAAGTGAAAATTGATGAGTTTCCTCGCCATGGGAGTAACATGGAAGCCATGGGCAAGCTAAAACCTTACTTTCTTACTGATGGGACGGGAACCGTTACCCCAGCTAATGCATCAGGTTCGATTTCTGAAGGGCTCTGAGGGAAAGTGCCAACTCTGGTGAGGTCTACCAAGTGATGATGTCTTTCTACACAAAATGATTCCTAAAGCTGGGTTGAAGGGCAAAGCTTCAGTTTCTATATGCCTGGCTATTTAATCTATACTTAAGTGATTTGCTTTCTTGACATCTAGATTAAAACATACAAGTGAAAAGAATAAAATTGAAACTATGAAGTTGTCTGGGCGATGGTGGTACACACCTTTAATCCCAGTACTCTGTTAGTTCGAGGCCAACCTGGTCTACAGATTGAGTTCCAGGACAGCCAGGGCTACATAGAGACACCCTGTCGGGGGAGGGGAAACTGAAGTTGCCATGGTGAGGCACTCCTTTAATCCCTGCATTGCACCAGAGTTCTGTGAGGTTGAGACCAGCCTGGTACAGATAGGGAGTTCTAGGCCAGCCAAGGCTAGAGAGAGCCTGTCTCAAAAGAAAAGAAACAAAAAACTTCAGAGTTTATTTTTCTTCTTACTTTTCCAGTTCCAGAAAGTTCTTCAGGATCTGTGAGTGAGCCCTAGGCTTGTTTCTTTAGTTTCCTTCCATCTTCCTCCCCATTGCTTTAAGAGACTCTTGTAATGTTGTGTGGTCAATATCATATTCTAGACTTTACCATCTTCCCCCCCCACCCCCAGACAGAGTTTCTCTGTGTAGCCCTGACTGTCCTAGACAGTCTCTGTAGACCAGGCTGGCCTTGAACTCACAGAGGTCTGCCTGCCTTTGTCTCCCAAGGGCTGGGACTAAAAGGCATGCGCCAACTCCACCAGTGACTTTGACCATTTCTGAGTAACTTGTCAGCAGCTTAATGGTTTCAGGTAGAAAAGGCGGCCCTGGGTTAAACCTGGGCTTAAAGAGCACTGTAGAAACCAAGTCACCTGTTTACAGGGATAAACGATGGTGCCGCTGCTGTGGTTCTCATGAAGAAGACAGAAGCTGAGAGTCGAATGCTGAGACCTTTAGCAAGAATAGTTTCCTGGTCACAGGCTGGTGTGGAGCCTTCCATTATGGGAGTAGGACCAATTCCAGCCATCAAGCAAGCCGTGAGTCTTACTCTACCCTTTTGTTTGTTTGTGACAGAGTTCTGTGTAGCCCAGGCTGCCCTTCAAACCTACTGTGTGCTCAGGACAACTCTGAACAACCTTGGACTCCTTGGCCTTCAGCCTCTCCCTCCCAACTCCTGCAAATGTGTCTGCCTCATCTTTGCAGACCTCATCCTTGGCTTTGGTGATGCTGTGAGTGCTGCTAACTGTAGCTCTGCACAAGCTCTTCTTAAACCTCTCCATCCCTTTCCACTCTGACGTGTAAGGACATGCTTGATTTTGTTACTTCTACAAGCTTATTTGCCTTTTGGGAAAACATGGTATTCCCCAGGCCTTAAGTGAATTTAGTTCTCTCCCTAACATTTGGATCACATATTTGTGTATGCCCTTTTGTCTTGGGGTTTGTCTGAAGGTAGAAGACACATTGTTGTTCCATCTTAAAAAAAAGAAAGAAAGAAAGAAAAAAGCCAGGCAGTGGTGGCACATGCCTTTAATCCCAGCAGTTGGGAGGCAGAGGCAAGTGGATCTCTGAGTTAGAGGCCAGTCTGAGCTACGGAGTGAGTTCCAGGACAGCCAGGGCTACACAGAGAAACCATGTCTTGAAAAAAACAAAACAAACAAACAAACAAACAAACAAACCAGGGGGGCTGGAGAGATGGCTCAGAGGTTAAGGGCACTGCTTGCTCTGCCAAAGGTCCTGAGTTCAATTCCCAGCAACCACATGGTGGATCCCAACCATCTATAATGAGATCTGGTGCCCTCTTCTGGCCTGCAGGGATATGTGCAGACAGAACACTGTATACATAATAAATGAATCTTTAAAAAAAGAAAAAGAAAAACAAAAAAACACAAAACCAACCTATATACTTGAAGTTTGGAGAGATGGCTTAGTGATTAAGAGCACTGGCTGCTTTTCCAGGGGACCTGGTTTCAATTCCCAGCACCCATGTGGAAACTCACAACCATTTATAACTCTAGTCCCTGGGGATCTCAGGCCCTCTTCTAAAACCCACAGGCATCAGGCATGTATGTGGTGTACTTACATACAGGCAAAAAACACTCATCACAAAATAAACATTTTTAAATATATTTTTTAAAAAACTATATTTATTTGTCTGTGTCTGTGTGCGTCTGTGTTGAGAGCCAGGCCAATCCAAGGCTTCTCAGATGCCCAGTTGATAGGACAAAGGGAAACTAGTTTTGTGTCCTTGCCCAGGGACAGATGTGGCAAGATCCTTGAAGGAGTTAAGGATTCAGTTCCTGGAAACCTGTTTTTTCCCCATGAAGAAACTAGAATTATCAGTCCCAAGGCCACTGTGTGCTCGATCTGTGGCATGCTTGAGATACCCTGTGTTCCCCGTGTGCAGTGTTGCTCGGTTAGCTTCCTGCTGACTGTGTTCCGTTGTCCCATTTCTACCCTAGAAACTGCATATAAGGTGCTTCTTAGATAGTTTGCTTAGCATAAGAGATAGCTTGTGTAAAACATCCTGGCCTCAGCTTTCCTATCTTCTTATCTCCTAGTCACCATATCTAGGACCCTGTCACTGAAGAAGAATGACCTGCGGGTCCAGGGTGTGTGTGTGTGTAGGCTTGGTGCACATGTGGAAGTCAGGACAACTTGCAAGAGTTGTTCTTGCCTTATATTTGTGGGACCTGGAGAACTCCGAAGTGAGGCCTGTCATTGAGACCACTCACTATACCCTTCCCCTGCATTTTTGAGATAGTCTCACAATAGCCTGGAATTTTCCAAGCAGGCTAGGTGGCTGTCTGGCCCCAGAGATCTGCCCATCACAACCTTCCCAGCAGTGTGATCACTGGTGCCTCACCATGCCTCATGGAGTTTTTGTTGTTATTTTGATATTTTGAGACAGGCTTTCTCTGTGTAGCCCAGGCTGGCCTGGAATTCCCAGAGATCCACCAGCCTCTGTTTCCTGAGCATTGGGATTAAAGGTGTGTGCCACCATCACCCAGCATACTTTTTTTTTCCAATGTAGGTTCTGGGGATTGATGTCAGGACATTTGTACTTTACCCATTGGACCATTTTCTCCAACCCCAGATTATTTTTTATTTTAATTTTATTTTATATGCATGGATGTTCTGCTTGTATTTATGTCTACAAACCGCTTGTACCAGTGGAGGTGTCGGATCCCTTGGAACTGGAGTTACAAACTTTATTACCAGCCACCATGTGAGTGTGGGATCCAGACATGGGTCATCAGGAAGAGCATCTGCTGCTGAGCCATCTCTCCAGCCCCTCGACAAAAAGTCAGATCCAAGTGTGCTGTATCACCTGCATATAACAGATTCTATTTGTTTCATATTTAGGACAGTTTAGACTTTCTACATTAAGGGGTGTGTTAGAGTACATCCTTTTGGATTTTTTTTAAAGATTTATTTATTTATTATGTATACAGAAGAGGGTGCCAGATCTCATTACAGATGGTTGTGAGCCACCATGTGGGTGCTGGGAATTGAACTCAGGACCTCTGGAAGAACAATCAGTGCTCTTAACCTCTGAGCCATCTCTCCAGCCCCCATCCTTTTGGTTTTAGGCTGGGCCTTGCTCTTTATTAAGTTAGACATTGTCCTGCTAAGCTCCTGAGGTGCTAAAATTACCGGTGTGTGACCACATCACCCTAGAGCACATCATCCACCTTCTGAGTGGAGTCAGCTTCACTCAGGGCTCATCTAGAACAATCCATACTGACCTTGGTTGTAGGTGGGTTCATTATACAGGCTGACTGCAGCCTCTTCAGCCCTTGGTTTACAGACAGAAGCCACCATAGCACACCTACTTCTTAGGCAGTTTCCTAAGAAGTGTTCTTTGAGGGGTACGTTACATATATCAGGCATATTTTTTCTTGGTTTTGAATTATTATTTGTGTGTGTGTGTGTGTGTGTGTGTGTGTGTGTGTGTGTGTGTGAGAGAGAGAGAGAGAGAGAGAGAGAGAGAGAGAGAGAGAGAGAGAGAGAGAGGGAGAGAGAGGGAGAGAGCGTGCAGATGCCCCTCGAGGCCACAAGAGAGCATGTGGTGCCATAGAGCTGGAGTTACAGGGATTTGTGAGCCACCCAACATGAGTGCTGGGATCTGAAGTCTCATGCTCATGGTAGAGCAGCAGGTATTCTTAACCACTGCGCCATCTCTCCGGCACTTCATGTGTGTACCTTTATGTTAGTGACGAATGACCTGACTTTGGCTCACCTTTCCTGTAGGTTGCAAAAGCAGGCTGGTCCCTGGAGGATGTTGATGTGTTTGAAATCAATGAAGCCTTTGCAGCAGTGTCTGTTGCAATAGCCAAAGAACTTGGATTAAACCCCGAGAAGGTAACCAACAAGAAGTTGTGCAGTTTGCCAATGAACTTGCACAATCCATGGTTAAGGTTGTAAAAAGCAACAAATAAGGTTATTTCCCAGGGCAGGTCACCTTGGCAAGAGATGAACAAATACTAGTTAAGTTTCAGTTGACTTATTTGTTGGTTTTCACAACAAAAAACTGAGTATATTCATAACAAATGAACAGGACATTCTAGAAACAAGGGAACCAGAGGTGTCGCAGGCAGCATTTACTCCTAAGCTTTACAGTGAAAGTTGAGTGTGAAAGGGTGGTTTGCTAGCATTAACACTGAGAGGAGAAAGATAAGACTGGGGGTGTTAGCCTGTGTCCACAGAAGACTGACTTAAGATCCTCTCCTTTCCTGTAGGTCAACATCGATGGAGGAGCCATTGCCTTGGGCCATCCTCTGGGAGCATCTGGCTGTAGGATTCTAGTGACCTTGTTACACAGCCTTGAGAGAAGGGGCGGGACACGTGGTGTGGCAGCCCTGTGCATTGGGGGTGGGATGGGGATAGCAATGTGTGTTCAGAGAGGATGACCTGCCTGACAGCCATCAGCCTTGAATGTTCTTGTTCAATCAGTGAAACACTAGATAGTAGGTGAAATCAGAGGGCCAAAGTGAAGACAGGAACCCAGGTGGACAGCTTGCTGGACTTTAATGTGAGTCACCCAAGGCTAAGACATTGCACCTGACACTGCTATAAATAAAAGGGAGATCCAATCAGTCATCAAGGGCTCCTGAGTGAACGGCATTTTCATAACTTCCATGTTTATCGTCTTTGCTTTCCGGGTGCAGTTTTATCAGATTATCGACTTTTTTTGTTTGTTTTGGTTCTGTTTTTTTGTTTGTTTTGAGACAGGACCTCACCATGTAGCCTGGAGATTGCTTTGTAGACCAGGCTGGTTTTGAACTCCCAGAGATTCACCTGCCTCTGTCTCCTGAGTACTGGGATTAAAACCATCATGCCTGGCCCCCAAAATGACCCATTCAAAGAATGGTGATTGCAGCTTCTGTTGCAAACTTGAGGCTTTTCACTTTTACTATGGTTGGTTCAAACACCCCTGCTTGCTTGTTGTCTCGTGGCTTCCCATTATTCAAATCAAGACCAATCCTGTGATGGTGGAAATCTGATTCAATGACCTCTTCCAAGCTGATGTGGAGTGTTCCAGCTATTCTAGTCCACAAGACTGGGAGTTCTAACAAGTGTACCTCTGGGAGTGGACAAGTGAGCAGCAGGTAGTTTTGATGTATTTGTTTCTCTCTGCTCTTGACTGGATAGGATGTTACCTGCTCTAAATTCCTGCCTTGACTTCCCCTAATGATGGACTGTAACCTGGACTTGTGAGCCAAATAAACTCTTTCCTCCCATATGCTGCTTTTTGTCAAGGAGTTTGCCATGACAACAGAAGTAGAGCAGAACATGAGAGTATGTGAAGGACAGAGAAGCGTGGTTTACAGTGTGTAACTGAGAGGTACAGCTAATGACTCCTGGAGCAAAATACGTGTTTGGGGCAGGTTGGGCAAGCAGAGTTCATTTATTATCGACATTCCTAACAAGCTTCCTTGTTCCTCAGATGAATCTGCCAGGAGTTAGTCACATGCACTATGGCAATCATAAGCAAACGGTAATAGAGATGGATTCCAAAAGTCAGTTATTGAAGCCATGTGCTGCACCTGCATGATTGGTCAGTGATGGACCAAGTACACAACAGCAGTCCCCTAAGAGTATAATGGAGTGAAAAATGCCTCCCCCTGAGTGATGTCACACAGCTGTAGTCAGTGCAATACATCACTAGCGAATAGACTACAGCCCAGATAAGTTTGCACTGCACAGTGCATAGTCTTAGATGAAAGTTACAAAGATGTTAAAGGCATGCACCACCACCAGGCAGTTGTGGTCCGTGCCTTCAATCCCAGCACTCAAGAGGTGGAGACAGGCAGATTTCTGTGAGTTCAAGGCCAGCCTGGTTTACAGAGTGAATTCCAGAACAGCCAAAGCTACACAGAAAAACCCTGTCTCAACCACCAAAAAAAGTTACACACAGCATATGACACTTGATAATAAGCAAGAGACTTTGTGTACTCTGTACTTTTACATCATTTTCTAATTTGTGATGTGAGGCCATTATGCTGACCACGCTGATAACTCTGTGGCTTAAGTGGCACACCTGTTTTAGACACCTGAAGCTAGGACATAATTCCTGGCTTGACTAATCATTATTATTTGTTTTCATTCTTTTAAGACAGGATTTCTCTGTGTACCCCTGGCTGTTTTAGAACTCACTTTGTAGACCAGGCTAGCTTTGAACTCAGATCTGCCTGTCCCTGCCTCCTGAGTGCTGGGATTAATGGTGTGTGCCACTACTGCCCCGCTTGACAAATCATTATTTTAGAATATGCTCCTACAAAGTCAGCCACTCAGGCTAGGGCTACACATCAGGAACATGTTCTGCCTCTACCTCAGGAATGTGCAATACAAACTGTACAAACATTTAGCAGAAACAAGCCAAGGTTTATGTGTATGTGTTCCCATGTTTGTGTATGTATGCACGTTCAGAGATTAGAGGTCTAGAGCATCAGATCCCCTGGAACTGGAGTTGTGAGTCATCATGTGGATGCTAGGACTGAACCTGGGTCTTCTGCAAGAACAGCAAGTACTCAACCTCTGAGCCATCTCTCCAGCCCCATTTTTAAATGGGGTGGGGCACTGCATATGAACACAGAGCTTGAGGAAGCCAAAGGCAACGGATACTCCTGCAGCTAGAGGTTACAGGTAGTTGTAAGGACATGTGGGTGCTGGGAATCGAAGTCTAATCCTAGGAAATTTAAATAGAGCCTGTCTGCTCATAGCAAATAGAAGGATTTCAGAGCTGCCAACATAAGGGGTGGTAACTGGGCTGGACATGATGTTTCCCGGGAAGCTGAATAAGGGAGAAGTTACAGTTAGTCCACAAAGGGGACTGAGGGACGGCCACAGAGTAGGGGGAAAATGGGATGGAAAGGGCCAGACTGCTGGGGGCCCTGCAGCTGACCTGTGAGGGAGTCAGGGGAAGGATGGCCAGAGCAGGTCCGCAGGAGGCATGGCACAAGGCATTGTGGGAAATGTAAGTAAAATGTTCTCTTTTCTATCTAAAGGTTAAATGAGACCAAGGGTGCTCCATCTTTAATTAGAAAAGACATCACCTGGCAAAAGTCCTTTCCCCAGTCAGCATTTTTCTCAGATAGTAGTATGGACTCAAGGTTACATCTGCTCTCAAAAGTTACACTTGAGTTAGCCAATGACATCAGAATGTAAGGTTAAGGCTAGGCGTGGTGGCACACAGCTTTAACCCCAACACTTGGGAGGAAGAAGCAAGTGGATCTCTAAGTTCCAGGCCAACCTGATCTACGTAGTGACTTCCAGGTCAGCTAATGGCTTCATTGTGAAATCATGTCTCAAAAGAGAAACGGGGTAGAGAGAAATAATTTTGGGGCTGGAGAGAGAGCTCACAGGTTACGAGTACTTATTCTTGCAGAGGACCTGAGTTAGTTCCCAGAAACCACATGGTGACTCAAAACCATCATAACTCCATTCCAGGGGATTCAAAGTTTTTCTGCCCCACCTGGGGATTCTGGAACATACATGGTACACATACATGCTTGCAGGCAGGCAGGCAAAAAAACCAAAACACTGATATGCATAAAATAAATCTGAAAATATTTATTCTTCTGGAAAAAAAAAAAAAAAAAAAAAAAAAAAAAAACGAGACCAAGCTCTAACCACCTGGAGTGAGGCATGGGCCCTTCCTGTCAGGAATGAAAGCCTAGCCTCAACCACAGCCTGCAGAATTTAACACAGTCCTACGACCTCTCCTAGAAATAAAACTTTTGGCTTGCCCACATACTGTGGATTGTGTGACCCATTGGTGTCAGGGACAGGACAACACACAGGACCCAGGCCCATGTCTAACATAAAGGTAGAAAGTGCTGGCAAATTCTGACTTTGGCCACGGGCATTTTAAACAGCAGTGATCCATGGCCCTAAGGGACCTTTAGTGAGGATCCACAGAGCACTTTCCAGAAGTGACCCATCCTAGGCCCCTGGGCTTCTCCCCTTGACAAGAACGTCCAAGCGAACTATAGTTTACAGCGCCCAGGCACACTTGGAGGAAGTCCCCGTGAGCTCCCTCTGGCTCATGGCAGGGTTCGGGAGATCTGCCAGGGGCATTCTATTCCCAGCTGAACCAGAGGTAGACTTTTAGTCACCCTCATTGCTTCAAAAATACACAAAAACAGAACTCACGATGTGAAAAGGGGACTGTGATCCCCATGCTACAGAGAAAGATTTGAGGCATGTGTTGCATGTGTCAGAAGTCCACAGCCTGAGACTTCCCGAACACCTTCGGCCTTTGCACGCTGACCACGCCCACCCCAACCAACACACCAGGAATCCCCAGGTCTCTTCTCCATCCGGGACCATACACTGTCTACATCACACGGACAACCCCCACGGTCCGGTCCTCCCTGAGCCTGGGCATGGGGTGCTGAGACGAGGCGGGGCGGGGCGGGGCGGCTGTAGGCTCCACCCCCAGCTCAGCCAGACTCAGCAAAGTTTTCCTCTATTGCAGCCAGAGCTGTGCAGACGCCAGAGGAGCAACAGGATGAATGCAGGTTCCGACCCCGTGGTCATCGTCTCAGCGGCCCGAACTGCCATAGGTGGGTGTCCCCGAAGACCTCCACCTGCTACCCGGCAGGTGCACAGAGTACCTGGCCCACAGCCCACTTGCAAGGTGGCCCATCGATCACCCTGCGGTGGCAAGTGCAAGGCACTGGCGGTCTGAGCTCAGGCCCTGGGCAGCTCTGGGCTTGGCGAAGCATTAAAGTCCCTGTGGCATCCTCCTCCTCCTCCTCCTCCTCCTCCTCCTCCTCCTCCTCCTCCTCCTCCTCCTCGGTGGTCCTCAGTGTGCTCTGGGTTCAGACGCCGTCCCTCTTCCCCATTCCGTTACAGGCTCCTTCAACGGTGCCCTGTCTACTGTGCCTGTCCACGACCTGGGGACAACTGTCATCAAAGAAGTCCTGCAGAGGGCCAAGGTGGCTCCAGAAGAGGTGTCCGAGGTCATATTTGGACACGTTTTGGCGGCAGGTAACTCCTCAGTAACCCCAGGAGAAGTCAGGCTCATTAGAAACACACGTTTATTTGCACACTCACACACACACACACACACACACACACACACACACACACACACACACTCGCCACCGGATATGTCTTGGCCCAGAGCTCCCTCTGCCAGGATTCTTTCTGCCCCTCCTCCTTCCTAAGCTTTTCCCTTGATGATCCCAGACCACCGACCTGTACTGCCTTTGCATTGTTAGAAGCAAGGCCAGCCTGGTGCATAGGAGAGTATGCATAGTGCGCGGCCACATGCCCCTAAAATGCCACACGTTTAGTAAAAGTGTGTGGGCCTGGCACTGTGCCAGCAGCAGGGAGGCTGGCTGTAGCAGATCAGGTATACTCTTGTCCTCTTGTCATGAGATAGGCTGTTCCTCACTCGTGGGAGCTTGATCACTCCCTGGAGGAAGACAGGAGAGTCTAAGAATGCCTTCACTTTACCTCTGATTCCTGCTGGGTTTGCAGACCAGTGACCACTGATCATTCCATGATGATAATTGATTTGGGGCCTATAGTCTGTGGCTAACATGCATGTGGTCCTGAGTTCACTCTCCTGCCATGCCCTATGCTCCCTCAGCATACATTTGAATTGATACTGAGTCTAATCCCCAGCCCTATAAGCAAAAGGATGGTCCGCATTTTGGAAGACTGCTGATTTTGAGACTATGAATGCTCAACCTCTATTTCCATAGGTTTTTTGGGTTTTGGTTTGGTTTTGGCTTTGACATTAGAATATCATGCAGCCCTGGGCAACCCCAGATTTAATGTATAGCTAAGGATGATGACCTTAGGGTCTTCAGCTCTTGAGCCCTCTGCCTGCACTGCCCCCTGTTCACCATCACACCTGGCTTTGTCACTGTCTTTTCTGAGCCCCTTTGTCAACTTGTCCTTCAGGGCTTAAAGTCTTATTTGAGCCACACCACTTTGTCATGGCCCTCCAAGGTCTGACTGTGACATCATTGGCCTGCCTGTGCTCAACCGCTCCCTCCTCCCTCCCTTCCCAGACCAGTGACTCAAAGACCTTTTCATGTGTCAAAAGACATTCCATCACTGGTTTTTCTGTTACTTTCTTCCACACCTCACCGGCTTCTGCAGAATTTCTTACATAATCATGACAAAACGTGCCAGTGTTCAGTGAGGACCTGTTAAGTGTATGTCTTAGGAAGCACTGTACCAAAGCGCTTCCCCTTTATTGCTCACTTTACTCTGTTCCTCTGCCTCGTGGATCCGACTATCTCCATCTAATAGAGGAGTGAATGCAGCCAAGATGTCGTCACCTCACCAAGGCCACTGTTTGACATAGAGCCAGCACTTGAACACAGATCCATCATACTCCTTAAGCCAAGACATTTCCCCAATCACGTAGGGGGTATTTACAGAGTCACTGCTATGTGCTGAGCACTGTTCTGGAAGAAAGGGGTAAGCACTGTGTCAGGTCTCCAGCATGGAGCTCATGTTCCGATAAATGTCAGCATCACGTTCAGAACTCATTTCTGGGCCCCAAATCCCCTGAGGATGGAGAGTATAAAAACATATATCATTTTAGAAAGGTTTGATTAGCTTAAATATTTACCATTCACTGTTGTTTAAAATGAAAGAAGCTTAGGGCCAGGCCTGGAGGCACATGCCTTTAATCCCAGCACTCAGGTGGAAGAGGCAGGCAGATCTCTGTGATTTCATTGCCAGCCTGATGTAATAATGTCTTCCCTAATTAATAGCTGTGCATTTTAGTTTTACCTTCAACTTGAGACAACCTAAGATCACCCAGGAGAGTCTTAAGGAGGAAGAATTCTCTACATGGTTGACCTGTGACTTGTCCTGAGCGCTCACTCATCTCAATTGTTAATTGAGATGGGAAGACCCATCCTAAACATAGGCAGAAGCATATCATAGCTTTTCCCTGCTTAAGAGTGATGGGATGGCCGGGGCGGTGGTGGTGCACGCCTTTAATCCCAGCACTGGGAGGCAGAGCCAGGGGATCTCTGAATTTGAGGCCATCCTGGGCTACAGAGTGAGTTCCAGGAATGGTGCCAAAGCTACATAGAGAAACCAGTCTCGCAAAACAAAACAAAACAAAACCAAAAACAAAAAGTGGTGGGAGCTGGCTGAGCATGCACAGCAGCAAGCAGGCAGCATGGTGCATTTGCTTCTCTCTCTCCTCTTGACTGGATGTGACACAACTAGGCGATTGAGCTTGTGATGTGGTTTCCCCAGAAGTGATGGACTATATAAAAGAATTGTTATAGTCAAATAAATAAACCAAGTAAGCCTTATCTTCCTGAGTTGTCAGGATATTTTATCACCACGTCAGGTATTTACCAGTTAGAATAGAAATCGTTATCAGGAATAGGTTTGTTGCTGCGCAAAAGCTGGCCATGTGGCCTTTCGGGAGGAACGTGGAAGATGTTGGAAACTTAGGCTGGAAAATCTCTTGCTATTTGTAGTACTTAATGGGCCATTTTAGTGGAAGTTTGGAAGACAGTAATACTGTAAAAAATGTGGACTGTGGCTGCCTAGCTCAAGAGATTTCAGAAGAAGAGTTTATCATGAACTGGGCCTGTGGTCAGTCGTGATATTTTGATTGAGAGTCTGTTTGCTGATCAGGATGGGGCTGAAGAATCAGCGTAAGCAGAGACCATCCTCACCCCGGAGATGAAACCTTGTATATGGTTCATTAGGACAAGGAAGTGTTTCCCTAGGGTGGGCACACAGAAGCTGGCCTAAGGGGGGCCAGGCTACATCTTGACCTGCAAATCAGATTCGGTAACCTAGGAGTAATTGTCTGGTACTAGTTTAGAAGGCATGAAAAATGCAACTTTGAGGGGTTATGGCGAGCACGTGAGGCTTGGCACCTTTTGGCCCAGTCTGGTCTTTACAGAGAGTCTCTGCGAGGCAATTATTGAAGGTGAAGCCTCAGGCGGAACACAGACTCCAGGATATTGGAGATGCCAGGATTGTGGGATTTCCACCAGTGAGAGCTGCAGGTAAGGACTGAGCGAGAAGAAGCAGGAAACCTGTGGGGTGAAAGGCAGAGCAGTGGACGCCCAAGCCCTCTGCAGCCCAGGAGGCTGTCTGACCTGAACTATGAGGTTTGGGTGTATACTGCTAGATTTGGGTTTTACTTAAATGTGGTTGTTTGTTTGTTTGTTTATTTATTTATTTTTGGTTTTTCAAGACAGGGTTTCTCTGTGTAGCCCTGACTGTCTTGGAACTCGCTCTGTAGACCAGGCTGGCCTCAAACTCACAGAGATCCATCTGCCTCTGCCTCCCGAGGGCTGGGATTAAAGGTGTGCATCACCATACCCAGAAAGAATATTTAAGTGTATAATTTGTTTATTTTTAGGAAGCCCTGTTAAGTGACTTTGGACTTTTAACACATTGGAATGTTTAAAGACTTTGGACTTTTAAAGTTAACACTGCATTTTATATTACGATATTAACCTGAGACTTTAGGGACAAAGATAAAAAGTTACTGTTTAAAGGTGGTAAGTTTCTATGTGGGGCTAACAAACAGTGGGTTGTGCTGGTTAGTTCTGCTTTGTTTTGGAGAGGTGGTTCTGTTTTTGGGAGAGGGTTATCTGTGTGTTGAGACAGTGTCTCACCATGAAGACCAGGCTAGCCTAGAACTCACAGAGACCCAGCTGTCTCTGCATTCTTATTAGTTTAGTGCATCTGAATCTGTGTGCACATATATGTGCATGTATGTATATGTGAGGGTGCCTGTGAAGGTACAGACCTAGAAGTACAGGCAGTTGTGAGCTGCTTGCCATGAGTGCTGGGAACAAAGTTCAGATTCCCTCAGCGAGGGCTTATGATTTCCTGAGCCTCGGGCTTTTGACCAGGTTTACACTACCAACCTTCTAGAGAAAGTGTGCTCCACTTTCTTCAAACTCCCTTTTAAAATGTACTTTTAAATTAGCTTACAGAGTAGTTGTTTCCATAAAGGTTTTTCTTTTTTTTTTCTTTTTTCTTTTTCTTTTTCTTTTCTTTTCTTTTGTTTTTTTTTTTTTTTTAGCTGAGGATCGAACCCAGGGCCTTGTGCCTGAGCTAAATCCCCAACCATCATAAGGGTTTTTCACTCATCCCTTCCTCTCCCCCATTACCTACCCCTACCCCTGGTTAACATTTTAGCCCCTCCTTTTACTGTCATATACCTGTGTCTAATACCCCTCACCCCTGAGACCTCTTCCTCTCCTCTCTCATGGGTTGCTCTAACTTCCTGAGCTCATGAAATTAAACACACACACATCTAAGAATCCAAAGCTCCATCTTCCATCCTAAGGTAGTGTCTGGCTTTTTTGGTGAGGTGTGTTTCTTGGAGGCAACAGAATAGCCTGCTTTTTGATCCAATCTACTAGTCTGAGTCTTTTGATTGGGGGATTGAGATCATTAATATGCAGAGTTATTTTTGAAAGGTGCTCTTCGATGCCCGCCATTTTGTTGAATTTTAGTGTTTTTGCTTGTTGTTTTGTTTTGTTTTTCTCTTTCTCTCCTGCTTGGTATTATTGTAGCTTGGTTTATTCTTTCCTGTGGCTGCATGGGTGAATTTATCTCTTCTAAGTAATTTTTTCAAGTATGTTCTGTAAAGTTGGCTTTAATAGCCATAAATTTCTTTAGTCTATATTGTCATGGAAAGTTTTTATCTTTCTTTTAATTACAACAAATAGTTTTGCTGGTATATTATTATAGGTTGGCAGCATTATTTTTTTTTTAATCTTTCAGAACTTGTTATATATCTTTCCAAGCCCTCTGGCTTTGTAAACTTTCAGCTGAGGGGTCCAGCTGTTAAGAGCACTGGCTGCTCTTCCAGAGAATTGGAGTTCAATTCCCAGCACCCACATGGCAGCTCACAACTGTCTGTAACTCCAGTTCCAGAGGATCTGATACCCTCACACCAATGCACACAGATAAAAGTTATAATAAAATAAAATACTTCAGTTAAGTAATCTGGTGTCATCTGATGAGCCTGCCTTCATGTGTGACTTGGCGCATCTCCCTTGATGTTGTATATTTACTTTTTTATTATGTATATTAAGTGTTTTAATTATAATGTGACAAGAACAGTTCTCTTCTGGTCTGTCTGGTGCCCCAAATGCCTCTTGTATCTGGATTAGCATCTCTTTTCCTAAGTCTGGGAAATTTTCTGTTTTAAATCGTTTTCTATGCCTTTAGAACGAGGTTCTTCTTCTTTGCTCTCATCCATAAATGTAGTCTGTTCAGTCTGTTGCACCTGTCTTGGAGGTCTTGTCTTTGTCCTTGTTGATTGTGATAGTCCCTCCACTTGGTCTTTAAGCTCAGACATTCTATCCTGTCCTTGGTGGACTCCATCATCACTGAGACTATACAGAGGGGTTTTGTCTGTTTTTATCTTTTGTTTTTGTTTCTGTTTTTTTCCTGATATTTTCAGACAGGGTTTCTCTGTGTAGCCCTGGCTGTCCTAGAACTCACTCTGTAGACCAGGCTGGCCTCGAGCTCAGAGATCCACCTGCCTCTGCCTCCTAAGTGCTGGGACTAAAGAAGTGAGCTACCATTGCTCAGCATCTATTTTTAACCTAACTTATTACATTTTCTATTTCCAGAATTTAGGTTGCTTTTTCTTCACAATTTCTATCTCTTTGTTTCACTCATTTATATCTCTCCTGTTTCATATCATCCATCTCCTGTCTTGTTTCATTCAACCATTTGTGTTCTTGAATATGATTATAGTCTATGTCTGGGATTTCATTTAACTCGCTCTCACTAGGCACCATTGTTTTAGGGTTAATTTTTTAGAGGAATTATGTTGTCTTGTTTATATTTTTTGTTGAATTTTGTTTTGTTCTTTGAGACGGGATTTCTTTGTGTAGCCTTGGCTATCCTGGTACAAGCTCTGTAGACACACCTCTGCCTCCCAAGTGCTGGGATTAAAGGAGTGCACCATCACCTCCCAGTTCATATTTTTTATGTTTCTAATGTTCCTGTGTTGAGATTTAGGTATCTGGTGTTAATTCTTTGCTTGCCTGCTTTTTATCTTTTAAATCAGCTATATTCTTTCAGTTGAAGTATTTGCAATGTTCAAGTGGGACTTGGATATGGTAGTGTTGAGTGTGTAGTTTAGAAAATAATTCCTCAGACCAGAAACTCTGGGTGATTGACATAAGCTTTATATTATTCTATGGGAAAGTAACAAGAGATGTTTGGTAATTTCATTAATCAGTCATCATAATAGCCAATTAATAACAGTAGCCCTTTTGACATCAATAACTTGGAGAACTACCAACCAAAGATACTATGGAATGCATTGGATTTCAATTAATAAGATTAGGAGTTGGAGGAAAATGGGTGGGTAAGGATAAGGATTAAGTGGTAGATGGACTTGGAAAGGAGAGCATGGGTAGGAAGAAGTATTTAGATGGACTTTGTAAAGGTAGAGTGGGTAAAGATTAAGGATTAGATTAACTTTGAAAAAAATCAAGGTGAGACTGTTATAGTCCATAGATTTCAGAGTCTGTTAAAGCTACTGAAGGTTATAATTAAGAAGTAACAAAGAGGGCTGGAGAGATGGCTCAGAGGTTAAGAACACTGACTGCTCTTCCAGAGGTCCTGAGTTCAATTCCCAGCACCCCACATGGTGGCTCACAAACATGTGTAATGAAATCTGGCACTCTCTTCTGTGTACATAATAAATAAATGTTAAAAAAACTCATACAGTTGAAATAAAATAAGTATTACAAGAAGAAGGAGAAGGAGAAGAAGAAGTAACAAAGAGAAGAAGGCCCAGGTGATGGTGGTGCATGCCTTTAATCCCAGCACTCAAGAGGCAATCTGATCTCTGAGTCTAAGACGTCTACAAAGTGAAACTCAGGGCTACACAGAGAATTCCTGTCTGAGAGAGAGAGAGAGAGAGAGAAGAAGAAGAAGAAGAAGGAGGAGGAGGAGGAGGAGGAGGAGGAGGAGGAAGAGGAAGGAGGAGGAGGAAGAGGAGGAAGAGGAGGAGGAGGAGGAGGAAGAGGAGGAGGAGGAGGAGGAGAGGGAGGAGGAGGGGAGGAGGAGGGAGGAGGGAGGGAGGAGGGAGGAGGAGGAGGAAGAAGAGAAAGATGAAGAGGAAGAAGAAGAAAAGAGGAGGGAAGGCACATAGGAATATGTGGGATACTATATAAGATGTGTCCAAAGAGTATAGTAAAGAATAGAAAACTGGGTGTAGAAACACAAACAAAAGGCCTAAAACCTAACTTAGCAATAAACAGAAAAAGCAAAACCAGCATGAGATATGGAAGAATAAAATCAAAGAGGAGAAACAGGAATACTTAGGGAGTGAATTGCTGGCCCAGTTGAACTAAGACCAAAGGTGAAGTTCTCAGGTCCCTCTGGCTGTCTGGTTCCACAGGATGTGTGGCACAGCGAATGAGAGCCTTTGCTATCTGCAGCCTCTGTTCTGAGGCTGGAAGGGGCAACAGTAAGTCCTTGGCTGGTGATTCCCTCCGACTCCAGCATTCCACAGTGGCCTTTCCTGGTCCTGCATATCCAGGGTATGGAAAGAACAGAACTTCCCTGCCTTCTGCTACTCTTAAGTATGGGTTATATTTATTCTAACTCAAGAGATGCCCTCAGTTAAAGAAAAAAAGGCATTTATCAGTTCTTATTTTGCTATATATATTATAAATATGTATGTGTGTATATAATATGTAACATATGTATTGTGTTGTAGATTTCATTTATTTATTTATTGGGATTTTTTCAGACAGGATCTCTGTGTAGCCCTAGCTGTCTTGGAACTCTCTTTGTAAACCAGGCTGTCCTCCAGCTCACAGAGATCCACCTGCCTCTGTCTTAAAGGTGTGAACCACTACCACCCACCTATTTTTTATATTTTTAACTATGTACATGTGTTTGTTAACATATGTTATATGAGAGAAATGCCCACAGAGGCAAAGAGAGGGTGATAGTACCATGGAGTTAGAGTTACAGGCCGAGAGCAAAACTCCAGTCTCTGCAAGGACTATAAGGACTTTTAACCACTGAGTCATCTCCAACCCCCACCCCGCCTTTTTTTTTTTTTTTTTTTTTTTTTTTTTTAAAGACAGTCTTACCATCTAGTGCGGGCTGGCCTAGAAGTTGCTATGTAGTACATGTGGGTCTCAAACGACCATGTAATAAATGCTGGTCTCCAACTTAGAGTATAGCCCAGGTTAGCTTTGAACTTGTGTATGATCTCCTGCCTAATTTCAAGAGTGCTGTGAACCACTGCAACAGCCTGATTTTATACATAGTTTGTTATATATGCTCTACTCACAGTATAATGAGTAATAAACCCTCTTTATTCCTAGGTGTCTTATGCCATGAACTTGGGAGCAAAATGCTCTACATGTCTGAATTACGCCTTGTGTTTACAGGCAGCATAACTAGCTGGCTCTTACCCTTGGTCTTAACTACATTTCTTGCTGACTAGGAGGAAAAGTCTGGCCCTCTCTAGAGATGAAGATCTTGAGGTTCTGTGTTAAGGTGTTGGGAACTTGCTTGTGGAGGAGTTGCACAAGGTGCCATCTGTCCCAGGTCTAGAGTGCCAGGCAGAGAGGGAGACAGGCATCTGTGCTGCTGAGAGAACTTAGCTGGCCTGAAGGCATGGGAGGTGGCGGGCCATCTCCTTGCACTCAGCCCTCACTTGTCCCTGATGTTTTACCTTTCCCCTTGATGGCTTAGAGGCTCCTGTGTTCCTTGTTCCAGGTTGTGGGCAGAATCCTACTCGACAAGCCAGTGTGGGGGCAGGGATCCCCTACTCGGTTCCAGCATGGAGCTGCCAGATGATCTGTGGCTCAGGCCTAAAAGCCGTGTGCCTTGCAGCCCAGTCCATAGCCATAGGTGACTCCAGCATTGTGGTTGCAGGAGGCATGGAGAACATGAGCAAGGTAAGTGCAGAGGTGCCCACCATCCTCCTCAGCCATGGTGCATGTCCTGCTGAGGAGCACAGAAAGCGGCTCAGCCTGAACCCCTGCTTGAATGGATATTCATTGTTCTCCAGGTTGCATGAGAAATCCTATGTGAAGAACAGCCTGTCAGCCAGGTAGTAGAGGCAGAGGATAACTTTTCTAAGCTGTTGTTCCAGAGTGTTTTCTGAAAGGAACCCACAAGATTAGTTGTTGCTGCCACTGCTTACTATGTAGCCGAGGCTAGCCTAGGACTTGCTATGTAGTCTAACCTAGCCTTAAGTGCTTGCTTCTCCAGCTCTGCCTACTGAGTGATTTTATATATATGCCACTGTTCTCATAGAAACCTTTTAATTTATTTATATATTTATTTTAAAGATTTATTTACTTATTGTATACAGTGTTCTGTCTGCATGTATGCCTGCAGGTCAGGAGAGGGCACCAGATCTCACTACAGATGGTTGTGAGCCACCATGTGGTTGCTGGGAATTGAACTCAGGACCTCTGGAAGAGCAGTCAGTGCTCTTAACCTCTTCAGTACCCTTAAGCTTTGAACCATCTCTCCTGTCCCTGAAAAACCTTTGGAAATTTTTGGATATTTTTCAAGTATCCAAAACTCTCTCTCTCACACACACAGACACAGACACACAGACACACAGACACACACACACACACATTCTCTCTCCTCTCTCTTTCACTCTCTCTCTCCTCTCTCTCCTTACCACCCTCCCTTCCTCCTTTCTTCTCTTCCTTCTTTTATTTATTTTGTTTTTTTGAGACAGGGTTTCTCTGTGTAGTCCAGGCTGTCATGGAACTCATTCTGTAGATCAGGCTGGCCTGGAACTCACAGAGATCTTCCTGCCTCTGCCTTCAGAGTGCTGGGATGAAAGGAGTGAGCCACCACCGCCTGAACAAAGCTTTTCTTTTTAGGAGTAATCTTTAAACTTTAAAGGTTTAAAAGCTCCTTTTTATCATGCCCAAAAAGTTAATAGACATGTCTATTATAGGAAATTCATCTTGAGAACACTAAAACGACTATCTCACAGGCTGTCGTCCTTAGGAAGTTGACAAGGTCATGAAGGCCACCTGAATCATCCAGATTCATAATTCAACTCCTCTACTTATTATCAAAGAATAAAAATTAGATAGTTCAATAAAGGAGCAACTGCTTGGTTATGTCAAAATCTTGGTTAGGTCCCCAGATTTTCCACTTGACATGCTGTCAGGGTTTTCATTTCCATAAAATCGGTTGTTTCCCATCATGCACTTCTGTCATTTTCCTCTTCTTAAAACTAATAATAATAATAGAGGCTGGGTGTGGCGGGGCACACTTTAATCTCAAAACAGAAATGATAGTACATAAAAAAACACATTTCTCACCCGTATTACTGGGAAGTGGGCACATGCCTCCACACCAGGTGGAGCCAGGACAACTGCTGGAGTAGATTCTCTCCTTCCACCAGGGGGTTGTGGGGACTGAACTCAAGTTGTCAGACTTGGTGCCAGTGCCTGTATGTACTGAGCCATCTCACTGACACTGCCTTGCTTTCCTTTCCTTTTTTTTTGGTTTGTATTTATTTATTTGCTTATTTGCTTATTTAATTATTTGTTTGTTTGTTTTTCAAGACAGGTTCTCTGGGTAGCCCTTGCTGTCCTATAGACCAAGCTTGGCTCAAATTCAGATATCTACCAGTGTTTGCTTCCTGAGTGTAGGGATCAAAGGTGTGCACCACCATGCCACTTCCCCAACCCCCAGAATTTAGACAGGGTCCTATGTAGCTTGGACGCCCTGGAACTCCCCATGTATTCCAGGTTGGCCTCAAATTCACAGAAATCCACCTATCACTGCCCACACCAGTGCTGGCACTGCCTTGTTTTGGAGAGATGAATCTAAATGTTCTTTGAACAGAGTGGGACAGTGGAACTGATAAGCTGTGCTGTTTAAAATTCTAGTTCATACTCGATTGAACTTCCAGAGAGAATGGCCCACAGCTGAAAGTATTAGAGCAACTGAACTCAACAAGTCAGGTAGGATTCTGTGCAGCCTGCTCCTAGACACAGCTCATCAGCCCAGGGAACAGCGCATCCCTAGGCAGTGTTCTTTCTCCTTTTGACCTGGAGCCAGAGCAAGCTCAGAACAGTCCACACACAAATAATCCAGACCATAATCTGCACACAGAGTACAAGGAGCCTTGGGAGGTCAGGTCCCTACCATGTCAGGGCCCAGACCAGAGGGAAACAGGAGATAGGCTGCTTGTTTTGGACTTGCTTTCCCTCTGTGAGGAAGAGTCAGTCACATGTTGCCCCTTAACCTTCCTGTCATGGCCCTTGATCAGGAGGGACCCCAGGGACCAGACCTTGTTGATCTGCTTGAGGGTAGGACATGTAAAAGCCACCCCTGGTGAAGCATGCCCAGTCCCTGCTGTTCAGGAGGCTGAGAAGCACATGAGCCCAGAAACTCAAGACCAGCCTAGATCACACAGCCAGACCTCACCTCAAAAACCAAAGGAGAAACATGACCCAGGATCACAGGGAGCTGCCCCTGTCCGGGAGGCTTGCCATTCGGGTCTGTGTCACCCAGTGCTGTCCTTCAAGCTGGCCCTGCAGTGGACCAGTACCTTCTTGTTCAAGTAGCTCCAGGTCTGACCTGGAAGCCACTGGTCAGAGATCAGTGAGCTCAGCAACTGCAGAGCTCAGGAGGAGGCCAAAGGTCACAAAGTGAGTGGAGTCCTTCTGTTGGATATAGCAAAGTGCAGGCCTGCCTGCACCCAGGGCTGTGTGTGGTCACACAAGCCAACATGGCGTCAGTGCTGTGATTCCTAACTTACAGGTGGGAACAGTTGTTTTCATTCATAGATATCATGTACTCTGATTCACCTCTCTTGACTCCTTGCCCATTATTACCTTTCCATATGCAGGCTGCTTTTGAATTTCCGGAAGTCAAGACTACCTTCTCCTCAGAAACCCTCCTCTCAGTTGATATTGCAACCTGAGTATTCTCCCTGTGGGTATTCTCCTCTCAGAATAGATATTGGATGTTGGAGCAATGAGCAGTAGTGAAGGGCTGTACTCTTCTTG
>NW_023411492.1:0-18141 GCF_903995425.1 Onychomys torridus
GTGTTCCTGGATTTTCTTGGCCAGTATTTTTGCATCAATGTTCATGAGGAAGATTGGTCTGTAATGCTCTTTCTTTGTTGCATCTTGTGTGCATTGGTATCAGGGTAGCCTCATAAAAAGAATTTGGTAATATTTCTTCTGTTTCTATTGTGTGGAACAATTTGAGGAGTATTGATATTAGCTCTTCTTTGAAAATCTGGTAGAATTCTGCATTGAAACCAACAGGTCCTGGACTGTTTTTTTGTTTTGTTTTGTTTTGTTTTTTTTTCTTGGAAGACTTTTAATGACCATTTCTATTTCCTTACTTGTTATTGAGCTATTTAAATATTTTATCTGGTCTTGATTTAACTTTGGTATGGGTGCCTATCCAGAAAATTGTCCATTTATTTTAGATTTTTCAATTTTGTGGAGTACAGGTTTTGAAGTATGACCTGATGATTCTCTGGATTTCCTCATTGTCTGTTGTTATGTCCCCCTTTTCATTTCTGATTTTTTAATTTGGATGCGCTCTCTCTCTGCTTTTTGGTTAATTTGGATAAGGGCGTATATCTTGTTGATTTTCTCAAAGAACCAAGTCTTTTTTTCATTGATTCTTTGTATTGTTCTCTTTGTTTCTATTTTATTAATTCAGTCGTCAATTTGATTATTTTCTGTTTCTCCTGGGTGAGTTTGCTGCTCCTTCATGTCTAGAGATTTCATTTATGCTGTTAAGTCACTATGTGAGATTTCTCCAACTTCTTTATGTGGTCATTTAGAGCTATGAATTTTCCTCTTAGCACTGCTTTCATGGTGTCCCATAAGTTTGGGTATGTTGTACATTAATTTTCATTGAATTATAGGAAATCTTTAATTTCTTCCTTTATTTCTTCCTTGACCCATTGGTGATTCAATTGGGCATTATTCAGTTTCCATGATATTGTAGGCTTTCTGTAATTTTTGTGTTGTTGAAGACTAACTTTAAGCCAAAGTGGTCTGATAAAACACAGGATGTTATTTCCATTTTTTTATCTGTTGAGATTTGCTTTGTGACCAAGCATGTGGTCAGTTTTGGAGAAGGTTCCATGGGGTGCTGAGAAGTATATTCTTTTGTTTGTTAGGTGGAATATTCTGTATATATCTATTAAGTCTATCTGAGTCATAATGACTGTTAGTTCCCTTATTTCTCTGTTAAGTTTCTGTCTGGCTGACCTGTCCATTGGTGAAAGTGTGGTGTTGAAGTCTTCCAATACTAGTGTATGGGGTTTGATGTGTGATTTAAGCTTCAGTAAGGTTTTCTTTTATTATGTTGGTGCAATTGTATTTGGGGCATAATTATTCAGAATTGAGATTTCAACTTGTCAGATTTTCCCTGTGATAAATATGTAGTGTTCTACCTGATCTCTTTCAATTGATTTCAGTTTGAAGTATACTTTATTAGATATTAGGATAGCTATACCAGCTTGCTTCTTAAAATCTATTTGATTGGAATGTCTTTTCTCAGCCTTTTATTCTGAGGTGGTGTCTGTCTTTGAAGTTGAGGTGTGTTTCTTGTATGCAGCAAATGAATGGATCTTGTTTTCATATCCATTCTGTTAGCCTGTGTCTTTTTATAGGTGAATTGAGACCATTGATATTGATGGATGTTAATGACTAGTTGTCGTTAATTCCTGTTATTTTTTGGTGGTAGTGTTGTATTTCCCTTCTTTGGTATTAGTTGGTATGGCACTATCTATTGCCTATGTTTTCATGGGAGTGTCTAACTTCCTTAGGTTGGACTTTGGTGTTTTCTGTAGAGCTGGATTTGTGAAGAGATATTGATTAAATCTGGTTTTATCATGGAATATTTTGTTTACTCTGTCTATGTTGATTGAGAGTTTTGCTGGGTACAATAGTCTGAATTGGCATCCATGGTCTATAGTATCTGTGTAACATCTATGCAGAACCTTCTGGCTTCTCTGTTAAGAAGTCTGGTGTTATCTTATGGGTCTGCTTTTATATGTTACTTGGCCTTTTTCCTTTGTAGCTCTTAATATTTTTTCTTTATTCTGTATGTTTAGTGTTTTGATTATTATGTGGAAAGGGGACTTTTTTTTAATCCAGTCTATTTGTGTTCGGTAACCATCTTGTATTTTTATAGGCATTTCATTCTTTATCGTTGGGAAAGTCTTCTTCTATGATTTTGTTGGATATATTTTCTGTGCATTTGAGTTGGTATTCTTCTCCTTCTATCCCTGTTATTCTTAGGTTTGGTCTTTTCATGGTATCCCCAAATTTCCTGGACACCTTGGGTTCATGACAATGTTGGTTTTTAGTGTTTTCTTTGACTGATGAACCTATTTCTTCTACCATATCTTCAATGCCAGAGATCAGCTTCTTCCATCTCCTGCATTCTGTTGGTTATACTTGCATCTGTAGTTTCTGTTCGTTTCCTCAGATTTTCCACTTCCAGCATTACCTCAGTTTGTGTCTTCTTTATTGACTCCATTTTCAGTTTTGAAATCTTGAACTGTTTCCCTCACTTTGATTAATTGCTTTCTCTTGGCTTTCAAGGGATTTACTGGTTTCTTCCCATTTTTTGTTTGACTTTTTCCTCAATTTCTTTAAGGGAATTTTTCATTTCCTCTTTAAGATCTCTAATATCTTCTTAAAGTCATTTTATGGTAGATATCTTCTGTTTCTTCTGTGTTGGGATGTTCAGGTCCTGCTGATGTAGGTTCTGACGGAGCCATATTTGTTTTTATGTTGTTGACTGTATTTTTGCACTGGCGTCTACCCTTCTCTTTCTCCACTTGGTGCAAGCAGTGTCTGTGCCTGAGGCAGCCTCTCTTGGTCTGATTGATATTCTTGATCCAGTAGGAGCTCTTAGTCTAGTCGATGCTAATGGACTGCTTGTCTTAGGGAGCAGCTCTTAGTCCAACTGACGCTAGTTGGGCTCTGTCTCAGGGAGTATCTGCAGTCTTACTGTGTGGTAGATGGTGGTAGTCTGAACCTGTCTGTAGGATGTCTGCCTACCAACTGGCATCTTAGTCCAATTGGGTGCTGGCAGGCTCTGTCTGAGGAAACAGCGGCAGTCTCAGAGGGTGGGTGGTATTTGGAGGAGGTGGGGGTTGGGGTTCAGGTCTGATGGGGATGGTGGTGGTCTATCCTGTGTACAGGAGGTCTGCCTGACAACTGGACTGAAACTGGAACTGCAATGTGTGGCGATGTAAGGGTGCAGGGTTATGCCCCTGGGCCCAAAGCCTAGGGGCTGGGGTGTTAGGTTATGGGATAATGACTCACCTCTTAGTCCAGTCGGGTGCTGGCAGGCAGTCTCCTCAATGTCATTTTCAACTAAGTTTTCAGCTAGAAAAACATTTCCTTGTGATGAAGAAATCATTGAAATCATTAGGTAAAGAAGAGACAAAAAGCAACTCTCCTAGCCATTGATGTTGACTTTCAGAAGAGTTGCAGTAGGGAGAAGGGAATGTAAGGCAGCACCTCTACAGTTACAAGAATCCCACCTGTCCAGACACCAGCAAGGATAGATTGTTCACAGAGATGAAGGCCAGCTCCTGAACACTCACTGAAGAACACAGCTCTTATTTATTCTCGATTTTAGGATCTTCTCTTCCCTGAGAGAGGTAGCAAAAAGGCTTACCTCTCCAATATTTTTCATGGAACATAGTGCAAGTGCCTGAATAAACACAGATTACCAGTGCTCATAAAAGGACTGTTTACTAGACTAACATCTCTCAGAGAGTGCATTACTTTGTCATCTATGGTGTCAGTGACAGTGTTTGCATGGAGACTTTGTGATACCTCCAATAAAGGAGAAAAAAATTGGTCCTGCAGGCAAATCACAATTTTTACATTGTTGATGATAATGTTTATGACTTGTTGTATGCTAAGGAATAGCTGTCAGAAGTTAGAAAAAGTTTCCCATGTTTCCGTTGGGAGCATCTAGGTTTTCAATTTGTGTTGTCATCAGAGGTAGAGAGGTGCATTCCAGTGTCCATTAAGGGATTTGTGGAATGTACTTCCAATGGGACATATTGTACACTACAGTTTCACACTTTCAAAATCATACTGGCATGAGATTCTTCTGGAAGACCATCAACATGTCATCAGGAGTCTGGTATTTTCCCACCTGTGGCCCAACAAGTGTTGGGAAAGAGCCATGAACTTGAGGCAGGCCAGAACTGAGATGAGTTACACAGTGGCAGAAAATGGGTCTTGAAGAAGCACTAAAGAATATAAACCATTATGGCATTCATGCTTAGAGCAAAGAAGGAAGGGTAATTCATAGAAGCATGGCTGTGTTCTGTAGGAACCTTGCTAGGGTGTGGGAATATATGAAGGAAAAGTACAATATTTCATCAAAGTAAAATTCTTTTACAAATTTCTTCTTCAGCATGGCTTAGGTGAGCCCATCTTTAGGGGTGGTCCTTCCTCTTGGGGCATAATCTCCTGGCCAGGTGATTGCCCCGTGTGCTGTGAATGTTGAATCTCCAGTCAAGCCAGACGTTCTTTGTGTTGGATACAATGTGTTTTTCTTTAATTACCTTCTATGTCACTCTAATTTTTTGTACAACAATTATCCCTCGTCATTATTCCAGGAATTATGAAACATCTAACTAGAACAAAGATACAAAGGAAAAGACAATGACATTTGTGGGGGTCCTCTCCCTCTGGGCCTGTTGGCCACCAGATGGAGAGGGGAAAGAGGCAGATGGGGCAACAGAAATCTTTGATGACCCATGAGCAGGAATGCAGATAGCTCTTTGGGAGACAAATTTCAGGGAATAAGTTCAATTTTATTCCAGAGTATAAGTAATGTATAGGACTGGAGAGCTTAGGGGCAAACCCTAATTGGCATTAATGGGCACACACACACACCCCTATCACAAGGCTTAGTATGTGGCAGTAGAGTCATATAGCAGAGCTCCTCGTACAAGTCTTCTTAGTGGGGATCTGTGCCAAGGACTAAGTTAAAGATGAATCAGGCATTTGGTTTCAGAGATAGCTTTTGGATTAGGTCAGTTTTCCAGGCTTGGGTGGAAGCTAAGGTAAGGCTACATAGAGAGTAGGAAGTTCTGCTAGAGGGAGGTAGCTCCATTTTGCTCAGCTTGTAGATAAAGCTGCTACACTTATGGAAGGCTGTGACCTTAACCAGCCAGCCATGCTTCCAACATCTTCCTGTTTTTAGTTATTAATGGAGAGGCATCATTGTAAACCATGAGGAATCTGTCACCTGTGTCAGAAGGGTCCAGGGTCTGGTAGTAAACCATGACCTGATCGTTGGTGATTTTAGCAATGTTGATGATCTGTCACCAGACTCAATAAATATGGCAGGGGCAAGCATCCAAATAAAACAGCATAATCAGAGGACTGATAGAGGGTGGGAGCCAAGAAAATGAGCAGGAATGGAACCAGCTAATTTGTTCTATGGCTGGAATTTTTAGAGCAGGTCTTTGAGGAGTATTTTGAGGATGTTATCATTAGTTTTAACATCCGATTTGTTTATATAGAAGCCACATTCTTCCCTGAATACCAAGCAAGTCTCCCCATGTTCTGCAGTTATAATGTCTAGTGTTCTTCTATTATGGAGCATAACCCCAGCAAGAGAGTTCATCTGTCTGTGGAGTGACAGGAGGCTCTCAGCTGTAGATGCCATTGTCTGATCAAGTCTATGTCTGAATCTCTAGTCAGAGGATGTGTCTGGGTGATGGCAGTTGTTGTCGCTCCATAAGATGTAAGGGAGATGGTAAGTCCTATTCCCACCAGTAAAGGAAGGACTGTCTCTCATCTTTGGTTCACAGTAGTGTTCCTCCCTCCACCTCGTATAGATATTCCTGGGGAATAATCACAAGAGGGCTACAAAACCCTGGTGAGGGGTTGTCTATTCAAGATTATTTTACTAAAACTACATCATACACATCCTAAGGCTCTGCCAGCAATTCTCTGTTCCTTCTAATACGTTTCATCTCTTTATTCAAGTCTTCTTTCATTTTAATTACTCCAAAAGTCCAATAGTGCTACCCACAGGTTTATGGATTTGGGGTCATGCACTATGACATGGGGACACTGCCAGGTCTTATCTCACAACAAAAATATGTCTCTACATCCCCACCATCTTCCACCAACCACATTCAAATTGTGTTGGGACATCCCTTCTCCATTGGCTGTCCATGCTGGAATTTTAAGCTGGGTGCTCACTCTCAGGGTTTCCGCTTGTATCAACAGTACCTGTGAGTTCACATTTCTGTCAGACACCCCCATAGATAGTGTTGCTTCTATTGCCCCAGTGACAGGTTGTTCAAAATTATAGCAAGCAGGGTCTGGCACTTGGTGAGACAATCCATAAGGAGTTCTTCAAACTGATCAGACATCCTGGGGTAGTAACTGGAACAGAGTGAAGTCAGCATCTGGGACATGGTTCTGGATATCCTTTATAAATCCATATTTCTTAGAGCCACCCAGGGACACTTAGCAATTCAGTGGAAGGTCATAGGTCTAGGAACCAATTTTCTATGTTATCACTCCCCTCCAAAGTCCTGCTGCAATCTGTCAGGGTATCTATGGGCTGTCACATGACAGACACATGAACCTCCACGCTAGTGTTTACTGTCTACTTTACCAATATCAGATGCCATGTGAATTACTGTTTGTAGTACCAACCAATCTGTGAACCTTTACTGTGAGGTTAAAGACTGTGCACTCCCTAGCCAACTGGAATTTATTCAGCTATTACAATTCATATCAGTGGAGATCCATAGCGGAAATTTCTTTAAAAGGTGAAAACAGAACTACTGTGTGGACTGAAAACTGACAGCCTAAGTGATATTCTCAGATTTATATTGTATGAGGAGAAATTGACAACTCAAGTTGTTCTCTTCATTCACACCAATATCATGGCACATGTGCACATGTGTACATACAATAATACAAGACACCATGGCCAAGGATCCCAATTAAAAGAAGTGGCTACCTTGGCTAATGAATTCAGAGTGTTTGAGACTATGATGGTAGAATGGAGGAATGATGGCAGGGAAAGCTGAGAGTTCACATCTTGATACCCAAGAAGTGGGAAGAAAGTGAACTTGGGATGGTGAGAGGCATTCAAAGTCTAAAGAAACTTGTAACTGGAGTTTTCTCCAGTACTGTCCAGCCCCACGGACTGAACAACTACTTACAAAATAATTACTTAGAAACTCATTAATTAAACTGCTCTGCTATTAGCTCAGGCCTACCATTGTCTAGCTCTTACACTTAAACTCAGCCCATTTCTGTTAATCTATATGTTGCCATGTGTTCTGTGGTTTTACCTGCTGCCTTACATGCTGCTTTCTGGAAGGCAGGCTGGTATCGCCTTTCCTTAGCTTTCCACTTTGCAGACTTCTCCTCTCTCTTTGTCCCACCTCTACTTCCTGCCTGGCTACTGGCAATCAGCGTTTTATTTATCAATCAATAATCCACAGCAGAAACTTTATACATTAACCTTGGCCCTGGTGATAAACCTCCACCAAAAAGGACAAACATCTTAATCCTTTACAAACCACAACCACCTGGAAAGCTAATATTAAAATGGTGGGGACTATAAGGTGCACCTTATCCAAACCACAGCAGCATGAAAGTAAGATAATGAGAGTCCACAAAGATGCTGTGCAGGCAGAGAGTAGTTGATGACAAAAGAGGAAAAATTCACCTCTAGGAAACCATTGTCAGAAGATCCAAGATGGTGGATGTCAGGCATGCACTGTATTCTAGAAGCTCCAAGGAATAAACTGGGGAACACTGGATAACAGATCTCAGAATATGTGCTTGATTGTGTGTGTGTGTGTGTGTGTGTGTGTGTGTGTGTGTGTGTGTGTGTGTGTGTAAAATCAGTAGCAAACTATTTGGGAAGGTCCCAAACCAGAATGGGATGTCTACAGCATGTCTCAGGGATTGGTATAGTTTGGCACACTCTGCCATTCGATCATGAAAGGTTGTACAAAAGAAGAAAATCATTTGAGATTAAAAGAAAAATATCTTAGTCTTTTGTTACAGTTTCTTTTCGGGTATTGAAGCTATACCGGGGATAAAGTTAACCCTTTACTTCTTGAAGAACAAGACTACTTGAAGATATTTTCCTCAGGAATCAATTGGTCTTGAGGAACCTCTAGTGATTTTAGCCTTTCTTCTACAAGATGATCCATCTAGGTGAGAATGTGTCAAAGCACTTGCTGGATCATGGCTTTGCTTGGGATCATGGAGGGAAATTCTCCTCTATCTTGAATGTCAACTTTGTAGATAGGACATTGGTTAGAGTCTACCTATTAGGGTCTCCCTCCATGGCTTCCCTGAATTAGGGGGTAGGTGACTTAACAAGGCTGCAGGATATTTATGAGATGCTCCATGTTCCTCCAGGAGTTAGTTGACCTTGGAGGATCACCCCTCTTAATCCTGCTGTCCACAGCAGTATAGGCTTGCCAATGTCCTTATTGAGAAACCAGGAGGGCACTTGTATCAGTCTGGTATTTGTTAAATTATTGTTATTTTACATTTATGAATGTTTGCTTGACTGTATGTCTGTGAACACATGCATGCCTAGTACCCTGAGTGGCCAAAAGTGGACACCGAATCTATGGAACTGGAACCACAGATGGCTGTGAGTCATCACATAGGCCCTCTGAACTGAATGTTGGTTTTCTGTAAGAAGAACAACTCACTGAACTGCTCAGCCATATCTCCAGCCAAGTCTGGTATTATTCTCTCCTTCATAATATTTATATAGAGCTGGGGCAGAAGCTAACACTTTTTAATACACACTGACTGGATGGCTTTTTGTTCCTTTAAAACAGAACTTGAAATACCAAGGGTAGATCATTACTCTCAGAGAACTCCAATGACTTCAGTGTGTTGAGTTTTGAGCTTAGAAAGTCAATCACTGGTGCCATATGGACATCTCATCTTTCACATTCAGTTCATGCTGTACTTAGTCTTGGTAAGGATTTCCAACTTTCTAACTGATGCTGGGGAACAATATGCCATCTTAATCTTTATACACAAATACTTCTTTGCTAGAATATTTCCTTTCTTACATCTTTCCATCATTATCTTTTTTCTACATCCTGTTTCCTTTTCATTTCATATCTTTCCTTCACATGATGAAACATGATAAAATTAGCAAGATAATAAAAAAGAAAGTTTACCCTAAAACAGCATATATAGCATAATGAAATAAATTAACATTCCTAGAATGCATAATATAAAATTTCAAGGCTTCAGATGTTTCCTAGGAGACCTCAATGACAACGATGTCAGACAGCAATATTTTCTGCCTTGTATAGTCCAGGAAATGTTCTCACTAGGCATAGGGACTCATGGTAGATGCTGGAGAGAAGACATGAGTTGAGTGCAGAATGGCAGGCTGGACACAAATCACATGAGAATCACTAAGATTTCTTATGCTTCATCAAAAGAAGATGGAGAGAGAGAGAGAGAGAGAGAGAGAGAGAGAGAGAGAGAGATACAGACAGACAGACAGAGAAAAAGAGAAAGAAGAAGAAGAAGAAGGAGGAGGAGGAGGAGGAGGAGGAGGAGGAGGAGAAGGAGCAGGAGCAGGAGGAGAAGGAGAAGGAGAAGGAGAAGGAGAGAGAGAGCTATACATAATCCTATGTAGCCAACAAATGAATCGACACCACACACAGCATAATATCTTATCTTCAGGGTTTAGATTTGAGGGTGGAGATGCATTCTTCCTTGTCTGTTCATGGTTGCTGCTGCTGAGAGATTCCTATAGCATCATAGAGTATATTGGAGGTGAGAAAGATTCATCACATCATTATTTTAATTAGTTGCAGTTTATTTTGTTTCAGGTTTGACATTCTGGCTAAATTTTTTCTCTTTTCTTTTTTGAAATGAATTTTTATTCATTTTACATACCAGTTACAGATTTTCCTCTTCTCTCCTTCCAGCCCACCAGCCTTCCCTCAACTACCCACTCTTCATTCACTCTTACAAAAAGGTGAGGCCTCCCATGGGGAGTCAGCAGAGCTAGGTCCTTTTGGTAGAGGCAGGTCAAAGCCCCTCCCTCTGCCTCAAGGCTCTATTACATCATTTTTTTTTTAGCTGAGGATTGAATCCAGGGCCTTGTGCTCTACCACTGAGCTAAATCCCCAACCCTTTTTTAGGTTTTTCGAGAGAGGGTTTCTCTGTGTAGCTTTGCACCTTTCCTTGAACTCACTTGGTAGACCAGGCTGGCCTTGAACTCACAAAGATCTGCCTGGCTCTGCCTCCCGAGTGCTGGAATTAAAGGAGTGCCATCATTCTTAAATATACAAAAAAGATATTGATCTAACTAGATAGTCTAACTAGAAAATGATTATTCTGTGGGTCACCCTCAATTCCCAAAAGACTCACCAATAATTCAAAACAGTAGCATTAAGAATGATAAAATGTGCTGAAATCAGACCATAGCATACACTATCAGGAGGACGAGAGAATAATCAGGGGAAGATGAAGTCCTATAAGACTTCATAGGAAACTAGGCTCTTCATTTTGATTCTCAGTGATGAAGTATAAAAAGTCACGTCATAAACCCCAGAAATGAAGCTTCCACGTCTTTACTGATATTCATACCCACAGGAACATTTCCTTAGGCAAAATTAAAGAACATTTACCTGGATATGTTAGAAGCATATCAATGCACAATCCTCTCCCTATCCAACATGGCCTCATTTCAGATAAATACATGGGAAACAAAAACACAAAAGACTAGGAGAACATATATTTATTGTTCAGGGACCTTGAATGTGTCCAGGATAAGTACAAATCTCTGTTTTCAACTTTAAAATTTACATCGGTCCTTTGACAACAATATGTTATTAGCGTTGTTTACATGAGATAACATTTGTATAAACTCTCCACAAGACAAGCTGGATATGTTTGCACAGTACCACTGGTAAAGTAAAGATTATCCAGTACATGGAACCATTGAGGTACATGGGATCCTCTAATCCATTGGGACTAACAAGTGACTACATAAATTAAGAGGAAAGTTACATCAAAACTGGCTCTTCCTTCCTTCCTTCCTTCCTTCCTTCCTTCCTTCCTTCCTTCCTTTCTCTCTTTCTTTGTTCCACTTTCTTTATGGTTGGAGGTGGTTAGAGATTTATGAGACTGCGGCTCTATATCAGAGGTTATCCAGTATCTCACTCCATAGCTCTGGAATATACCATTAATTATGTTACAATTCTCCTGGCTAAACTTGCCCTGGGAAGCCTGTAGTGAGTCACAGTGCCCCTTTGGTAAAGATGGATTTTTCAAAACATTATTTACTATAGAGTGTCTATGTCTGTTGATAAAGCTGTTTTCTATGTTTGGCCATTTGAATGTGGTTTTCAGCAGTTGAAGAGCACAGAACAAGGATCCTTAGGATCCCTAAAGATCAACAGGAAGGGAGAAATAGTAGGGAAACCTGCAGTCAATGCTCCACCTACATGCCTCAACAAGAGACCCCAGTCTGTTAAAACAGTGTGGAAGATGAGACAAATGAAATTTAGGAGGTACAGGGCAACAAAGGTGACCACCACCATCAGGACAGTTTGGGCTGCTCTGGTCTCAGCATGGCCTCTGTGGTTCTGACTGGGAGTGAGGATGTGCTGTGTTCGCTGGTGATGTCTATGGAGGAGAAGCACCATGGAGACACTGGTCCAGGCCATGATGCTGATGAATGTGGCATTGTGGGCAAAATGCAAGAAGATGAAACCTACACTGAATCCAGATGTGGAACAGAGAAACTTGCTGTTATTGTTGGTGTCATTGCCTGTGCTCTGTGGACCACTGACTTTCATTGGAATGTAGAAATTATTTAAGAAACTGAACAACCAACAAGTGTAACAAGAATAACTCAGGACATCAGGGGTTCTTCCTCGGAGCATCAGCCTACCCCAGTGACCAGGAACAAGAGTGACAAACTGATGGATGCTCAGGGCACTGGTGGAGCACATGTTTGTGCTTCGAGCCACCATGCGAATGAAGAACTCAATTTTGCATTGCATGCTAGTTGCAGGTTTCCTTGGGACAAAAACCATCATGTTGGTTGGAAATGCAGTGACAAGGAGAAGGAAGGCATTGGTCACAGCCAGGTTGGTGACAATAACCTGTGTGGGCCTCAGTCGAGAGCCCCTGAAGATGGGAGAGAAATTGTGGACAAACAGAAGAGTGTTGGCCAGAGTCCCAATCCCAACCTGGAAAAGCAGGAACATCTGAAGAGCCAATTCCTCGGTGGTTTTTAGAGCTTTACTCTGAGGGGACATGGACATGACTTCTGTGCAGACTGGAGTGATGACCAGGAGGAACAGTGCTGTCTTCAATACACTTCTCTATCATCTGTGCATAATGGATAATTTGCTTCTTTACTTCTTCTATGAAGGGAGACACGATTGTATCACTGTACAGGAGCTTGTCCTGGAGAACACTGCATAGACAACTGAGACCATTACTTTGAACTTCATGTCCTTTCCCTCACCTCATGATGGAAATGTATAAGTAATACAGCTGTACCTTTCTTAGTCAACATGACACTGATGATAATACAGAAGGGCATATGAACAATGAACATAGGAACACAGTTTTGCATCCTTTTAATGCAGCACCTCCCCTCTTAACATAATGCTTTCTTCTTCCCGAGGAAATGTCTGTTTCACAACTTAGCACTTATCTGAAAATGACATTGAATGTGACATCTATGTATAGGGTGGCTGATTTTTAGCTGATGGATCGAGACTGACTGCCCCTCTGAAAAACAATGTATGAAGTAAGTTGCAGACTAAACAACAGCTTTCAAAGACATGAGTTTCAATGACATGAGTTTTAAAAGAATCAGTCTGTTCAAATGGTTTAATTGTGATAGTGTATCAACATATTTTGAATGTGACTAAGGGAACCTGGTATTGACTCACCAGCATCTCCAGCTTCTTTCTTCCTCATAAAAATAGTTAAGATACAGAAAATTTTTAATAAATGAAATGCTTTGTTCACTGGGGACCAAATGTGTTAAGAATTACAAATTGGAGGTTGGAGAGATGGCTCTTCACAAGACTCATGTTCAAATTCAGCACCCACTTGGTTGTTCATTTTGATCTGTAATATCAGTTCCCCAAATGGAATGCCCTCTTATGGCTTTTGTGGCTCAGCACAGATGTGGTGCCAGACATACAGGCAGCTAAACACTAGATGCATAAAGTAAAATTACCATATCTTTAAAAGGACAAGAATAGAAATTTATAACTTATAAAATCATGTAAGTAAAGTCAGTAGAAAAAAGAACCCATCAGCTTTTGAGAAAATTTTATTCAGATGAAAGTGATAGAATACAAAATATTTCAAAAAAAATAACCCATTTTCTGATCACAAATATGAACCTCAATTTACACATAAGTATCTGTATACACCGAAGCATCCCTAGAAGTTTTATGACAGAACTACTTCAGCGGATAAGCACCTTTAGTGAAATGACTGGGTACAAGAAAAACTCAAAAAAATCAGAAGTTCTCCTATATACCAGGTTGAGCTGAATCCCCAGGGGAGTCTTTGCCCTGGAGGAGATGGGAATGGGGAGGACTGGAGGGAAGGCAGAGGCAGGGGCAGCAGGGGGAGGACAGGGGAATCCTTGGCTGATGTGTACAATTAAGTTGAATTATAAAATAAAATAAAATAAAATAAAATGATAAACATGCTAAGGAAGAAATCAAGGAAACAACCCTTTTTAAAATAGTCACAAAAAATAGTCATGAATAAAAAAACAACTTGGTGTACCTCTAAACAAGTGAAAGACTTATATGGCAAGAACTTCAAGGTTTTAAAGAAAAAAATTGGAGAAGATATCAGAAGATAGGAAGATCTCACATGCTCATGGAATGATAGGATTAACATGTAAAAAGGACATCCTACCAAAAGCTATCTACAGAGTCAATGGAATCTCCATTAAAATTCCTATACAAGTCCTCACAGACCTCAAACGAACAATACTCAACTACATATGGAAAACCAAAAAAACCAGGAAATCTAGAACAATAGTGGACATGAAAGAACTTCATGAGGTATCATCATGCCTGATTTCAAGCTCTACTACAAGAATATAGTAATAAAAACTACATAATACTGACATAAACAGAGAATTAGATCAGTGAAATCAAAGACTCACATGTAAATCCACACATCTATGGACACCTGATTTTTGACAAATAAGACAAAATTATACAAAGAAAAAATGAAGGGCTGGGGATTTAGCTCAGTGGTAGAGCACTTGCCTAGCAAGTGTAAGGCCCTGGGTTCTGTCCTCAGCTCCAGAAGGGAAAAAAAAGACCCTTAGGCTGGAGAGATGGCTCAGAGGTTAAGAGCACTGGCTGCTCTTCCAAAGGTCCTGAGTTCAATTTCCATCAACCACATGGTGGCTCCCAACCATCTGTAATGAGACCTGGTGACCTCTTCTGGCCTGCAGGGATACGTGCAGACAGAACACTGCATATAGATAAATAAATAAATCGAAAAAAAAGAAAGAAAAATAAAAAGAAAGAAAGCATCTTCAACAAATAGTGCTCATCTAAATGGATGTCAGTATGTAGAAGATTGCAAATAGACCCATATTTATCACCCTACAGAAAAGTCAAGTTCAAGAAAGTCAAAGATCTGCTTTTTTAATTTAAGTAATTATTTTTATTCATTTTACATACTAACCACAAATCATCTATTATCTTTCTTCTCACTACACGAGTGATACCACCAAACACCCCCCATCCACTACTCCAAAATCCTGGTACATGCAGTTGAGGCAGGACCAAGGCCCTCCCCATTGCATCAAGGCTGATCAAGGCATCCCACCACAGGTAATGGGCTCCAGATAGCTAGCTCATGCACCAGGGATAGTGGATCAAAGACCTTAACAAAACCAAGTTGCACTGAACCTGATAGAAAAGAAAGACTGGAATAGCCTTGAACACATTGGCACAGGAGATCACTTCCTGAATATAACACTAATAATGCAGATAAGATCTACAATTAATAAATGGAACCTCATGAAACCGTAAAGTTTCTGCAAGGCAAAGGACACTGTCAATAGAAAAAAAAACAGCAGCCAACACAATGGAAAAAGATCTTCACCAACCCCACATCTGACAGTGGGCTGATTTCCAAAATACAAAGAACTCAATTTACACTACATACGGAAAAATACCCAGGGACGAAAGCATTTCATTTATTCACAGTTTTCTGTATCTTAACTATTTTTATGAGGAAACAGAAGGTGGAGATGCTGGTGAGTCAACAGCAGCTCCCCTTAGCCAAACTCAAAATATGTTGATGCACCATCACAGTTAAACCATTTGCACACACAGATTCTTTGGAAATTCATGTCCTTGAAACTCATGTCTTTGAAATCTCTTGTTTAGTCTGCAACTCACTTCATACACTGTTCTCCAGAGAAACAGTCAGTCTCCATCCATCAGCTAAAATTCAGCCACCCTATACATAGATGTCACATTCAATGTCATTTTCAGATAAGTGCTAAGCTGTGAATCAGACGTTTCCTTGGGATAAAGAAATCATTGACATCATTAGGTAAAGAAGAGACAAAAAGCAACTCTCCTGACCATTGATGTTGACTTCAGAAAAGTTGCAGTAGGGAGAAGAGAATGATAAGCAAAATCTACAGTTACAAGAATCCCACCTGTCCAGTACAGCAATTTTAGAGATGCTCACAGGCATGAAAAACACCTGATAACTATTTACTGAAGAAATACAACTCTGACTTTTCCATTTGAAGATCTTCTCTTCCCTGAGACAGATCCAAGGAAATGCTTACCTCTCCAATAACTCAGTGGAGCATTCTGCAGATGACTGAATGAACACTGGGTACCAGTACTCATATAAGGACTGTTTATCTAGACGAACATCCCTCCGAGAGTGCATTACTTTGTTATCTGTGATGTCAGTGACAGTATTTGCATGGAGACTTTGGGATACCTCCAATGAAGAAAAAAAAGAAACATTGGTCCTCAGGGGAAATCACAATTTTTACCTTCTGCTTGTTAATGATAATGATAATGTTTATGAATTTGTTGGATGCTAAGGAATAGCTGTCAGAAGTTAGAAAAAGTTTTCCATCTTTCCTTTGAGAACATCTAACTTTTCAATTTGTGTTGTAATCAGGTGTAGAGAGATGTACTCCAATGTAGATCAAGGGATTTGTTGAGTGTATTTCCAAGGGGGTTCATTGTACAGTACTGTTTACACTTGCAAAATCATGCTGACATGAAGTCCTTCAGGAAATCCATTAATATGTCATCAGGAGTCTGGTATTTTCCCATCTGTGGCCCAAGAAGTCTTGGGAAAAAGCCATGAACTTCAGGTAAGCCAGAAAGAGGATGATCAGTTACATAGTGGCAGACAGCCCCATGGTGTGGAGTGGGCATTGAAGAAATACTAAAGAATAAAAACCATTGTGTCAATCATGCTTAGAGCAGAAAAAGAAAGAAGGATAATTTAGAGTAGCATGGCTGTGCTCTGTAACAGCCTGTGATAGATTGTTGTAATAGGTGAAGGAAAAGTACAATTTTTCATCAAAGTGAAATTTTTTATAACCCTCTCTTTCAGCATGGCTTAAGTTCCACCCATCTTTCTAGAAGTGTTCCTTCACTTTTGGTGCATAATGCCTTGGCCATGTTACTGATATATATAAAATGACTGTTTAGTCTCCAGTATAAGGCCATAGATTTTAATGTCTTAGATAGAAGTAGGTTTCCAGGAAATCTGGGACACTACAAAAACCATATATAAAAATAATAGGAATAGAAGAAAGAGAAGAAATACAGGTCAAAGGAACAAAAAATATTTTCAATAGAATCGTAAAAGAAAATGTCCAAACCTAAAGAAGGACATGCATACCAAGGTACAGGGAGCACACAGAACACCAAATAGACTAGACCAAATGAGGAAGTCCCCTTGGGATGTGATTACCAAAACACTAAATGTTCAGAACAAAGAAAGAATGTTAAAAACTGCAAAGTAAAAAGATCAAGTTGGGGAAGGGGTTTAAAAAACACTGAGTAATATATAAAGGCAGACCTATCAGAATTCCCCCTTTCTTCTCAGTGGAGACTCTAAAGCTAGAAGGACCTGGACAAATATGCTAAGATAATTGTGAATTTATGTGATGACTGTCTGTCATTCTTTGTTTACTTTTTCTGTCCTCACTTCTTCCTGTATTATTCCCCTTGGTGTAGGGAAAGAAGTGAGACAGTATGTATGCCATTATCACCAGAATTTTAGGTCATCTCTTTATTGGCACCACAGTATAAAAAGGAAATTGGGATGTCATTCCTGGGGTTCTTAATTTCATTAATAAAAGCCTTTAAGAAGTGATAATATGGGAGCTGAAAGATGATTTTATTAGAATTCAAAAGTAAAACTTACCAGAATAGGCAATCTATAAATCTCAGCAGTTTCTCAAAGGAGGGAAATAAAAAAGAGCCATAACATTGAGTTAAGCCAACATGGAAATGTTCACACTGTGGCAGAAAGCATCATGGTGGGGTTTGGGGCTTTAGTGATAGGCTAAAGAATGCCAAGCAGTGGGGTAAACATGCTTAGAAAAGAGATCATAGAAAGAATAATTCAGAACACCATGGTGTGCTCAGCAAGAACCTTGCTAGAGGGGGGGGATCTGGGAAGGGAAGTAGAGTATTTCAGCACAGGGATAATTTCTCTGACCCTCTCTTTAGCATGCCTTAAGGTGAGCCACCTTCCTATGGGTGGTCCTTCCTCCTTGGGGCATAGTCTCCTGACAAGGTGATTGACCTATGTGACCTGAATGTTGACTCTCCAGTCAGGCCAGACATTCCACTGTCTTAGATAGAATGAGTTTTCCTTTAGTGAACTTCTATGTCACTCTAATATTTTCCCCCCTGAAGAAGTAAACATTAAGTCATTTAGAAACAGATCCAAGGTCAGAAATCCCAACCTTTTTTGGCATCTATGAAATCTAGAGACGAGAATATTTTCAGGTGGCCAAAGATATTCCTGGCTTCTAGATAGGATATGAAGTGTTGATTTTTCTTTAGTGTCTTTCCACTGAAAATGCCATAACTAACATGTGCCCCCCATCCTCATCTTTCCCTCTGGAGAGCATATTTCATGTTT
>NW_023411493.1:0-15737 GCF_903995425.1 Onychomys torridus
CAAGGATGTGCATCAGGCCCCTCTGATTGGCCGTTCCACCCTGTTCACTGCTCCATGCACTGCTAGGGAACACAATGTCAGCTAGAGTAGTCTTCCAAATTGTTACGCTCTACTGTTTCCCCAAGGAATCTGCCCTACGATGATGGGACAGACAACCTCCTCAGGAATTCTCCAAAGGACTAAACATCAGTGCAACACACTTACCTCATGAACTCAGCAATCCAGACGGGTTGAAAGGCTTTGGATGTGCTGACTTGGAGGAGCTGGGTTCCCTGCTCAGTGCCCTCAGTCTCAGTGAGTAGTCTCTAGGAAACAGAAGGCCTGGAGGTGTTTTGCTGGAGGATAAAGACAGGATGACTGTTCTTTGAATACCTGGTAGAAATCAAGATTTTGACAAAACAGATGCAGACTGTAGGGCCAGGACCAGCACACACAGCTTTGATAACCATCCAGCTCAGAGAGGCAATGATCTCTTGGCGACAAGTACTGATATGATTAAGATTGAGACCAGTACTGGGATGGGTTTTGGGTACTAGGATATGCATTGGGTACTGGGATGGGCACTGGTACTAGGATGCATTGGGTACTGGGATGGGCACTGGGTACTAGGATGGGCATTGGGTACTAGGAGGGGAACTGGGGTACTAGGATGGGCATTGAATACTAGGATGGGCATTGGGAACTAGGATTGGCATTGGGTACTAGGATGGGCATTGGGTACTGGGATTGGCACTGGGGTACTAGGATGGGCATTCAGTACTAGGATGGGTAATGGGTACTAGGATGGGCATTGGGAACTAGGATGGGCATTGGGTACTAGCATGGACATCAGGGTACTAGGATGGGCATTAGCCAGAGTATGCATGACAATGGGGCTGAGATTGACAGATTCCAGAGGCTGCAGAGTCCATGACTGAGGCTGCGACTCCTTAACAGGCGGAAGAAGAACATTTGGTAGTGGAATCTGTAGGGTGATGACTACAGAGGAGTCAGGGGCCACCATGACACCAGGAAGAGAGACGGGATGACAGGGTATGGAAACCCAGAGATGATCTCTCTCTCAGAATGATTATGGATGTGATGATAGAGGACTCCCCACATGACCCAACCCAGGTCAAAAGCGTCAGAGTACTCCTGAGGAAGAAGGCTCCTCGTTGAGCACTTCCTGGTCCGGCTGAGTGGATTCTGTGGAGGAGCAAAGACAGTTGACACAGCTGCTGGAGAAGGAAACGGAAGAGCAGCAACAGAGAGGGCAAGAACAACTGCAGCCTCAGCTGGGTGAGCCAGAACTGACCACAGGTCCAGAGGAGGAGGGGAGAAGAGGAAAGGGGAGCAGGCATGTAAGTGGGGCAACGCAAGGCATTTCATCTCATACACCAGAAGCCATGGCCTGAGGAATCACTGCTTTTCTCAAGGGAGGCATCTCCGACATCGTTGATTCCTGCTCCACCTTTTCCTACTGCCCTCCCCTCTGGAGGTCAGAGTGTCTCAGCTGATGGACTGGGGTGGTGAACAGGGGTGTGTAAATCGGGGGATTTGAGCTGCAGTCCTTCAGCCTTGGCTTGGGTGTTTTCAGGTGTCCATTGAAAAAGGACTCCAGAACTTAGCACAGCTGACACCATGATGGTAGCCCCACATTTCAGGTCATAAGCTCAGTATGTAGGACAGCACCCCTGACAAAATGGAAACAAAGACTTAATCCAACAAAGTCTCTGGTTTTCAGAAAGTCTCTAAATTCTCTTATTACTTCTGTATTCTGCTCCTGGTTAACTGTTCTAACTGAAGTATGTCAACCCAGGATATGGTTTTTGTGCTTAAAAGTTCACCCTGAGAAAGGCTCAGGGCTACACTGGGATACTGAACACCCAGTGTAGTCACTGGCCGGCCCATGCAGACTTCTTATTGGCATAAACCCATGTCTGAGTGGTCCCCTCTGGTGGCTACCCCACAACACTGTAAGTTTCCTTTACTGGAATCGCACAACAGTGCTCGGGTCTATCATGTGACCAAGATGGTGTGTGGTAGTCTGCTTTGGAGAGTTGGTTTCTTGACTTCCTTCAAAAGTGGAGAATAGGGATTGGAGATTTAGCTCAGTGGTAGAGCGCTTGCCTAGCAAGCACAAGACCCTGGGTTCGGTCCTCAGCTCAAGAAAAAAAAAAAGAAAGAAAGGAAGGAAGGAGGAAGGAAGGAAGGAAGGAAGGAAAGAAGGAAGGAAGGAAGGAAGGAAGGAAGGAAGGAAGGAAGGAAGTGTAGAATAATGGGAAGAGCAGTTGAAGGTCCTGGTTTCCCTGGCAACACTGTAGCTTGACCTGTGTGCTTTGATGAGCACTGCTGTAGGCACCAACTCCAAAGATGGGAGGTGTTCCTGTTGCAGGAAGTCAGGTACCTGCAGGAATATGATTCCCTGGTCTCCCGTGTGAGCCCTAAGCTTACTGTGCAGGATCCATGGTTTAGTGTGCTGCTGCAGTGGGCATAGCAAGCCACTTCTCCAGTGGACTTGATGGCCAGTACCTAGAGAGTGGGCTTTTAGAGAGATACCCATGGTTGAATGCGGTCATGGACAATGAAAGGTAGTTTGCCCTCTTTGTCTATTTTTCTTCAGATAATTGCATCCAAGAGAAAGTGGTTCTATCCCTCTCTCCCACTTTGCTCCTCTGTTAAAATAAAACAAGGGTTGACTGAAGCTCCTGAACATATGTGAAACTTGTACAAAGTGTCTTCTGTGAAAATGATTCACAATCTGTAGACATTACTTAGGAGATGCCTTGAGTTGGAAAATCCCATCCTTGGGGTAGAGATTTTTGGCTTTCTCCAAATAAATTTACTCTTTAAAGATAAAAACAAAGATTACAGCGGGGTCATGCTGACACTGTCGTCCATTTGGTCGCATGTCACCATCTCTTGTGCTGCTGGTTGTTTCTTATTACAGTTTTCCCCAAAAGTCAGCAATATTTATTTAACCAACCCTGGAACACACCTCTCCTGCCTGTGAAGAAACCTGGGACCCCTGGTTCTCATGAGTCTGATTCTTCCAGAGAAACGGTTGTAGAGACCTGAACATGCAGAATGCGTTCTCCAGCCTCCCATGGGCAGCGGTGAGTCAACCCCTCTTGCTTTTACATGGACAGAGCCAGAGTGAACAACTTACTTGGATCAGGTTGTCCCAAGGATTTGAAAATTCTCCAACCCTATTTGATGAGATATTAAATGCTGACCTCCAGCTCTTCCATCAGAGGTTTCCTGGGACCACACTCTTACAATATATATGCTTACCATACCTCCTCCTGGCATCTAAAACTAAAATAAAGTATAAAAGGGCCACTGAGGGACTGCTGCATGAGTTAAAGACCTTGGGCCACAGAATGTTGGCTAAGAAAGCCTGACTTTGTACATAAGAGGCTTCCTATCTTGGATACGTGTTGAGGAGAGGCAAAAGAAGCCAGTCTCAGAGTAGGATTGCTCATCCTTCAGATCCCAGCTCCAAAGACTAAGAGGCAGGTTCAAGTGTCCCTAGTGTGGTGGATAGGTATTGCTGCCTCTGGATACCAGAGTTTGTGGAAATACAAGACCTCCACACAAGGTGGGGAGGTCACTGACCCCCTCATCTGGACAGACCCTAACCAAGAGGCATTTGGAGCTTTAAAAACAGCTCTGACTTCAGCTCCAACCCTAGCACTTCCAGATGTCTCCAAACCTTTTCATCTGTGTGTCCACAAAACAAAAGACATTACAAAAGACATTCTAACCCAAACTTTGGGGCCATGTAAATGCCTGTGACATATTTCAAATCTTTGGACTCTGTAGACAAGGATGGCCCACCTATCTAAGAGCTGTGGTGGCTATTAATCTAAAGAAAAAACAAAACAAATCAAGTTAACTCTAGGTCAGGATCTTACACACACAGCATCCCACACTGTTGAGGCTCATCTCTGAGGAACACAAAAATGCTGGCTGTCTAATGGTCATGTGACTCAGTACTTGGCTCCAATCTAGCCACCTTCTAGTCTGGTTTAAGAAGCCCACTGCCTTCAATCCTGCTACCCTTCTGCCTGATTTCAATACACAGGTCCTCATCCATGACTGTCATAAGATGAAAGATGAAACAGTTTACTTTAACTAAAATGTTTTTAGGCCTAGCCAGGTCCCTCAGTCCAGAGAGTAAAACTGATTGACATGTCCCAGGTTCAGATTGGGAAAAAGGAAAGTTCATCACATACATGAACAGTCACTATGCTTTTACTACTGTGCATGTCCACAGTATGATCTGTAGAAAAAGATGGCCTCTCACCTCAGGGGAAAAGGCATTAAAAACAAAGAGAACATCTTGGCTCTCCTACAGACTATTTGGCTGTCCTCTAGGAATACTTGTGGTCATGTTTTCTTATTTATAGTGATTGTTGACCATGTTTCTTTTGTCAAGTTCATTTGGCACCTGAATCTGTCCCCTTTTATTAGCATGACTTTAGCTAGTCAGTCAGAGAACATCACAGTGAGATGTAGGACCATGAAAGGGTCCACACCCACATGACTTGCAGGCTAGCTCGTGGACCCTCTGTAGAGTACTGAATAGACTGGAGTGTTCACAAACCCTTTGAACAGTCTCTGGGTTGAGCAGCAGGATGGAGCTGCAGACTCACATGCTTGGAGAAGTGGAGTAGGGGTCCTCTAACTTTGGGTCTGTCCCACCTGAACATCCTGAAGATCTGCCAAATGTCACTCAGAATGGCTGTCACTTAAGAGTTTTGGATGATCTAGAGGTGATTTTAACCCAATGGAATGTGACCTTAATGCAATGGGAAACATTAGCTGAATGAGCTCTCTGGGGAGTTGTGTGGACACCTCATCCTCTAGTGGAGGGGTCAGCTGCCAAGATGTCTGGTCACCATGGTCACCCTATCACAGTCCAAACACTAGAGAAGAGATGTGGCCCCAGAAGGGCATTCACCTCTCTGCTGGTCTCCTTTTTAATAGGGGCTGGAATCTTCCTAATGTGCATGTGATTTTGTGGCTTCTGAAATCATCTTCCTAGTCAGGATAGACAAAACTCCCATGATGCAAAGCACAGGGAAGTGAGTAAGCATGCTGTGTTGAAGGCCCTGGGTTCATTCCTGGGAGTGATGGACAGCCACTGCTCCCAGATGATTATAGTCTGGCCACTTGTAGCCAAGAACATATGAATTGTCTTTGCTCATTAGGGAACAACCTGGCCCTAGTTAACAAGTGTCATTTCAGGAAGATTCCAAGTTGTAGATCCAAGTGCAAATATAACGTCTCAGTCTTTGTTCTATGACCAATTGTAGAACTGCACATGATGGGAGCCAGAAGCCTAAGTGACCCTTGACATACATGCCACCATATTTGAGCTCCTCTCCTCTTTTCTTAGATCTAGGCCTTGCTTAAGTCTCCATAGCACCGAAACCTCTTCTCACAAATACCAGAACCTCTTCTCAGAAATCAGGTGACTGTGCTACAGTTAGGCAAGAGTAGATAGATAACCACCAGAGCAACATTCGCTGCTGGCTGAACAACCCATGATTAAAGTCCACTCCCCTGCTAGCACCCCCTTTTGCCCCTGTCTATACCTAAAGAGGAAAAATAAAAGTTTTGGAGCTTGATCACACATCCTGCCTTGCTCTCCATTCTTGTGTCTCTTGTCCCTCTCATTTGCCGGCCCTCCCTTTAGGTCCCTGTTGAAGACCCCGCTGCCTGGGGCATGCACATATGAAGAACAGAGTCTAATCCATGAATGTAATATTTTGTGTCAAAGCACAATAACTTTGCCCTCAGTTTGCTGCATGTGTGATCGATCGTCAGGGCAGCATCAGGCGGCATTTGCTGAGTAACCCAGTTAGCTTTGGATTAAACCAGAGTGAGATGACCCAGAATTGACCCAGAAGGGTGGGAAATCACACCAAAGACTTTCTGCTCATTATTGTGAAAGTTGCCTACAAAGTTCAGTCAAGGAGAAGACCTGGCCTCACATCAGTAGATTCCTGAGTGGGAGAGGGGACTGGTTATGAAATTCAGCATCCACCAGGACGCTCTGCAGCAAGTTTTAAAGGTACCGTCCAATCTACCCACCTGTAACCCCTGAGTCAGAAGACATAGGAGAGTTGCAGGTGTCACTGTTATGTCACAGGAAAGTCTCTACTCCAGCTGCAACCAGTGTGGCAGATCACCCCAGATATACAGAGCCACATCATCCAGCCAGTCCACTTCTGAGTCAATGTACAGAAGCAACAAGGGAAAACAGAGACACAGATGCATGTCCATTCTCCCACATTCATAGCAACTTGATTGATCCTGGATGTCCATCGTGAGAGGAACAGACCTGAGAATGTGGCAGTGTGTCCAATGGAAAAATCTTTCAGCATTAAATGGGCAACAAATTCTGGCCCACACACAACATGATGAAACCTGGGACATTAGCATAAATCAAATAAGCTGGACATGGAAAGAGAGATGCTACATGTCTCTTTCGAGAGTACTATGGGTGAAGTAAGATCCTGCAAGGGAGGAACCAGTAGAGGTTGGAGAGGTTGTGGAGAGAAGTTTTACATAAGGGTTCATGTCAGTCCACAGATCAGCTGATCTGGATGGTGGAGATGTTGCTTACACAGTAAGAATGCTGCTGACATGCTACACACACACACACACACACACACACACACACACACACACACACACACACCTGACAGTGCTTACAGTGGTGGGGAAATGTATTTTACCACAGCTTCAAAAATCTACTACTTTATTCTTCTCTCATACAATACATCCTGATCACAGCCTCCCCTCCCCCCATTCTCCCAGTACCCCCATACTTTCCCTCTCCCACAGATCCACTGTCCTCACTTCCCTTCAGGAAAGAGCAGGCTTCCCAGTGATATCAACCAAACACGCATAACAAGATGCAAGAAGACTAGGCACAAACTCTCATTTCAAGGCTGGAAGCAACCCAGTAGGAGGAAAGGTTCCCACAAGCAGGCAAAAATAATCAAAGACACCCCGTCTCCCACTGTTAGGACTCCACAAAAACACCAAGCTAAACAACCATAGCATGTCAGCTGAAGACCTGGAGCAGACCCATGCAGGCTCTGTTATTGCCGCTTCAGACTCTGGGAGCCCCTTTGAGCCCTGGTTAGTTGATTCTGTGGGCTGTGTTCTCCTGTGTCCTCGACCCCTCTGGCTCTGACAATCCTTCCTCTCCCTCTTCTGCAGGGTCCCAGGAGCTCTGCCTAATGTCTCTACATGTGCTCCCATCAGCTGCTGGAGAGAGCTCTCTGATGACACTTGGGCTATGACACTGGTCCTGTGAGTATACAGACTGTCATTAGGAATCAGCTCACTGACTTTTTTTTTTTAATCAGTTGTGTTTTTTCTACCCTAGGTCTGTGAGCCATGTAGCTTCCAGTTCCTGCCCATCCAGGCAGTGTTGGGCGTGGTCTCCCTCCTGTGGTTTGGCCTCAAGTTAGACCAGTCATTGGTTGGCCACACCCACCAACTCTGAGCCACTATTGGCCCGCTGCGTCTTGCCAGCAGGACAGGCTGTGGGTCAAAGGTTTGTGGCTGGATTGGTGTCCCAGTCCCACCACTGGAGCCTTGCTTGGTCACACAAGATGGCGGGTTCAGGCTGCACATTCTCCATTACTGGGAGTCCTTTCTAGGGTCACCCTCATAGGTTCCAGGAAGTTTCCACTGAACTAGGTTTCCACTCTGCCACTTAAATGCCCACATATTCCAGCCGTCTCTCTTAGTACTCTCTCCCTTCACCCCTCCCTCCCCACCTTCTCCACCCCTCCGTTCCCATCCCTTCCTGTCCCCAAATCCACCGACAAATCTAGTCCATTTTCCCTTCCCAGGGAGATCCATGCCTCGCTCCTAGACTCCTCCTTGTTACTTAGCTCTCTGGGTCTGTGGATTGTAGTGGGATTATCCTTTATTTAACAGCTAATATCCACTCATAAGTGAGTACATGTCATGTTTGTCTTTCTGGGTCTGGGTTTTCTTGCTTAGGATGATTTTTTTTTAGTTCTATCATTTGCCTGCAAATTTCATGATGTCATGTTTTTTAACATCTGAGTTATAATTTGAAAATACACCACATATGCCTTATCCCTTCTTGGGTTGAGGGATATCTAGGTTGTTTCCCATTTCTGGTTATTAGAAATAAAGCTACTATAAACATAGTTTACCAAGTCTTACATTTTTCTAAATCCAAACTTGTCTGTTAAAAAATAATAGTGAGACAGTTGAACAGCTTGGGAGGCACCAGGCTGTGGGACCCGGACCTGTCCTTAGTGCATCAGCTGGCTGTTTGGAACCTTGGGCTTAAGCAGGGACACTTTGCTCAGCCTGGAAGGAGGGCACTGGACCTGCCTGTACTGAATCCACCAGGTTTAAATGAATCCCCAGGGCCCTGGAGGGGATGGGAATGGAGGGGAGGGGGTGGGGGGAAGGTAGGGGTAGGGCGGGATGGGGGAGGACAGGGGAACCCATGGCTGATGTGTAAAATTAAAACACAAATATAATAATAATAATAATAATAATAATAATAATAATAAACACTATTTTTAAAAAAGAAAAGAAAAGAAAAGAAAATTCAAAGGAGAAAGCATGGTCCTGTCCGGCACCATGACAGATGGAGCAGGACAAGGACGCCCTTACACATGCTGGGGCGGTCTGCCCCAGGCTCTGAAGATAAAGCATAGGCCTGACCAGTGCCTTGCAGTGCTGGGCATTTGGGCATTATTATGGTGAGCAAATGTATGGAGTGGTGTGGGGGGGTGGAGAGAGAGAGAGAGAGAGAGAGAGAGAGAGAGAGAGAGAGAATATGAGAATGATTCATTTCCTGTGGACAGAAGTGTATCTGAAGAGGTAAATGTGGTGAGGGGTAGGCTGAGGTGGGTGACTTGATTGCCATTCAGAGCCATAGTGTTGTCTGGGCCTGACTGTGCCTGAGACCCATGTCTTGGTTCATGGTCCTGTTGCAGTCATGGTCTGTGCTGATGTCCATGGCTCCTGATACCACTGAAAGCCCAGAGGATAGCACTGTGCAGAGTTGGCCCCACCCCTCACTGGCTGAAACACTCAGGAGAAAGGATCCTACACCTCATCTGGGCAGCACAATAGAACGGAATCCTTTGCAGGGGCAAGGGTGAGCTGGCCCTGAGGGCATAGGAATGGGTGGGTGAGCGGGTTGCACCTCTCTCCTCTGCCATGTGGTGGCAGGGTTAGGGAAAGTTGCCTTCCTTCCCTCATGCCTCAACACCTGCAGCAGGCTGGGGAGCTGGCCCAACCTCTCACCAGCTGCAGCATTGGGAGAATGGGCCCTGCACCTCTCCTGGGCAGCACAGTAGAGTTGACCCTGTGGACAGGGGCATGGGTGACCTAGCCCTGAGGGCATGAGAGTGGGATAGCTGGTACTGGGTCTTTGGTCTGGGGTGTGGTGGTGGGGGCAAAGGAAAGATGTCTTCCTCCCTCGCCCCTACCACCTCCAACTGGAGAGGGAGCTGACCCTCTTGTTTACCAGTTGCAGCACTTGGGAAAGTGGTCCCCGTACCTCATCTGGGCAGCACAGTGGAGCTGACCCTGTTGACAGGGAGTTGGGGGCTGGGGTGTGAGCAGGGCCAGAGAACATGAGCATAGGAGATCTGGCCCACCCCCTTATCTGTCTTTTGGTGGCATGGCAGGAGAGAGATGCCCTTGACATCTGTGGCAGGTGAGAGAGCTGGCCCTGGGGTCATAAGAGACATAGGGCTGTCCCTGCCCCTAACCAGCTGTACCCTTGGGAGAGTAGCCTCTGCACCTCGCCTGGACAGCACGGTAGAGCTGATCTTAATACCAGGGATGCAGGTGAAATGGCCCAGAGAATGCAAGCTTGGGATATCTACCCCTGCCGCTAGTCTGCCATACGGTGGTGTGGGTTGGGGAGAGATGACCTTTCTCCTCCTTTGCCCTTAGCTGCCTGTGAGCACTTGCAAGTAAAGATATTTGGATAAAAGGGTAAAATGTCTGACTCTGTGTCACATTACAGCTTCCATAATGAGACTTTTCTTTCTTTCCTTCCTTCCTTCCTTCCTTCCCTCCTTCCTCCCTCCCTCCCTCCCTTCCTTCCTTTTCCTTGCTTCCTTCCTTCCTTCCTTCCTTCCTTTTCCTTCCTTCCTTCTTCCTTCCTTCCTTCCTTCCTTCCCTCCTTCCTTCGTTCTTCTTTCTGTCTTTCTGTCTTTCTATCTTGCTTTCTCTTTTCTCTTAAATTTTGTTTTAGTTCATTTTGAGGGGAGGTCACAAGGGCAGAGGTTGAATACAAGGGGACGGGGAGATGAAGGGGATCGAGATGCATGAGGTGAAAGATACAAAGAGTAAATAAAAAGTGAAAAAAACTAGAAAAAGAACATTATAGATGCTTCAGAGACAGTTCTGGTTTGCAAATGAGAAAGTTATGCTAAAGAGTGTTACTGCTGGGGTTATATCCAGGTGTGACTCCTGTTTTCTTCTTTGTTATAAATCAGTCTTACTCTCCAAAGGGAGAGAAATACTCAAACTGTCAAGGGTTCTGAGAATGTGATTTTCATCCCTGCGTTTCCCCTGAAGCCTAAGATGAGTCATGACATTTTAAATACTGTAAGATCATTGCCCATTCCCACCTGGCCTTGAGGATAGTAGACATAGTGTGGGTGGTCTGGCTGGGTCCTCCATGAGCAACTGTTAATGATGTCAACCCTTGTTTCTGAAACCCTTTGCCTTGTCTAATGGGGTGGTAAAGTGCCACAGATCCTCGAGCTCAGTCAATCCATGGGAAGGAATAGGTCTGAGCTCCGCCCAGCCTGACAAATGAGTGTCCCTGGGTACTCTAGCTATACCACAGGTAGCAGAGTCTGGAGGAAATGGTTCTCTGTGGAGTGAGAAGTCAACATAGAAACACAGCAGAGGACTTGCTCTCTGACACCTTGAGAGAAAAGGTCAGGATAAAGAGAAGTCAGGGAGTCGAGGGGAGCCAGCTGGCTGATACATCAGAGGCTAAGTGTGTCCAGGGATCCTCCTTGGCTTGACTGAAGCCATCTTGAGTCACAACCATCAGGAATGTCAGGAATAACCCTGACCTGCTTCCCCTGTATAGTTCCTGCAATTTCAGTGGCTTCTGGGCCTTTAAAACTGTACCCCAGTGCTGTGAACATTAGAAATGTCTGGCATCCCTGCTGTCAGCTGAGACAAGAGCAGGCACATTCCAACTCTGATAAATGTCACCTTTTTCCTCCCTCTGGACTGAGTGGCAGGGCCATCAGGCTTCCGGTTGCCCTTGTCCCTGATATGGTCCATGGCTCCCTATTGAAAAAATACAGGTGAAACTTTGCATTCTCTCCTCCTCCCACAATATGGCAGCCTCACCACAAAAGTCAAAGAAGAAGGAGGAGGAGGAGGAGGAGGAGGAGGAGGAGGAGGAGGAGGAGGAGGAGAAGGAGGAGGAGAAGAAGGAGAAGAAGAAGGAGGAGGAGGAGGAAGAAAGAGAAGAAGGAGAAGAAGCAAGAAGGAGGAGGAGAGGAGGAGGAGGAGGAGGAGGAGGAGGAGGAGGAGGAGAAGAAAGAAGAAGAAAAGAAGAAGAGAAGAAGAAGAGAAAAGAAGAAGAAGAAGAAGAAAAGGAGTAAGGCCATGTCCCTAACAGACGTTCTGGCTGAGGATGAGGGGAGGTGAGCTGGTGAAGGAAGCACCTTTGACCCCAAACCAGTCAACTGGACTAATGAAACAGATGCTCTGGCAGGATGTGCCCATACACTAGTTAGTAATGACAAGGATGTGCATCAGGCCCTCTGATTGGCCGTTCCACCCTGTTCACTGCTCCATGCACTGCTAGGGAACCCAATGTCAGCTGGAGTAGTCTTCCAAATTGTTACTCTCCACTGTTTCCCCAAGGAATCTGCCCTATGATGATGGGACAGACAACCTCCTCAGGAATTCTACAGAGGACTAAACATCCGTGCAGCACACTTACCTCATGAACCCAGCAATCCAGAAGGGTTGAAAGGCTTTGGATGTGCTGACTTGGAGGACCTGGATTTCCTGCTCAGTGTCCTCAATCTCAGAGAGGAGTCTCTAGGTAACAGGAGGCCTAGGGGTTGGGGTAGGGCGGGGGAGGTTTGCTGATCAAGCATAGTATAAAGACAGGATGACGGTTCTTTCAATCAAGGTAGAAATCAAGATTATGACAAAACAGACACAGACTGGGGAACCCAGACCAGCACAGACAACTTTGATTGTCATCCATCTAGGAGAGGCAATGCTCACGTTGGAGACAAGTATCATGATGATTAAGAGTAAGACCAGCACTAGGATGGGCATTGGGTACTGGGATGCGAACTGCGTACTAGGATCAGCATCAGGGCACTAGGACGGGCATTGGGTACTAGGATGGGCATTGGGCACTAGGATGGGCATTGGGTACTAGAATGGGCATTGGGTACTAGGATGGGCATTGGGCACTAGGATGGGCATTGGGTACTAGGATGGGCATTGGGTACTAGGATGGGCATTGGGTACTAGGATGGGCATTGGGTACTAGGATGGGCATTGGGCACTAGGATGGGCATTGGGTACTAGAATGGGCATTGGGTACTAGGATGGGCATTGGGTACTAGGATGGGCATTGGGTACTAGGATGGGCATTGGGTACTAGAATGGGCATGGTGGGTACTAGGATGGCATTGGGTACTAGGATGGGCATTGGGTACTAGGATGGGCATTGGGTACTAGGATGGGCATTCAGTACTAGGATGGCATTGGGTACGAGAATGGGCATTCAGTACTAGGATGGGCATTGGGTACGAGAATGGGCATTGGGATACTAGAATGGGCATTGGGTACTAGGATGGGCATTGGGTACTAGAATGGGCATTGGGTACTAGGATGGGCATTGGGTACGAGAATGGGCATTGGGTACTAGAATGGGCATTGGATAGAATGGGCATTGGATCTAGAATGGGCATTGGGTACTAGCATTGGCATCAGGGTACTAGGATGGGCATTAGCCAGAGTATGCATGACAATGGGGCTGAGATTGACAGATTCCAGAGGCTGCAGAGTCCATGACTGAGGCTGCGACTCCTTGACAGGCAGAAGAAGAACATTTGGTAGTGGAATCTGTAGGGTGATGAACTACAGAGTAGTCAGGGGCCACCATGAGACCAGGAAGAGAGACAGGATGACAGGGTATGGAAACCCAGAGATGATCTCTCTCTCAGAATATTATGGATGTGATGATAGAGGACTCCCCACATGACCCAACCCAGGTCAAAAGCCTCAGAGTACTCCTGAGGAAGAAGGCTCCTCGTTGAGCACTTCCCGGTCCGGCTGAGTGGATTCTGTGGAGGAGCAAAGACAGTTGACACAGCTGCTGGAGAAGGAAACGGAAGAGCAGCAACAGAGAGGGCAAGAACAACTGCAGCCTCAGCTGGGTGAGCCAGAACTGCACCACAGGTCCAGAGGAGGAGGGGAGAAGAGGAAAGGGGAGCGGGCATGTAAGTGGGGGAACTCTAAGGCATTTCATCTCATACACCAGAAGCCATGGCCTGAGGAATCACTGCTTTTCTCAAGGGAGCCATCCCGACATCGTTGATTCCTGCTCCACCTTTTCCTACTGCCCTCCCCTCTGGAGTTCAGAGCATCTCAGCTGATGGACTGGGGTGGTGAACAGGGGTGTGTAAATAGGGGGATTTGAGCTGCAGTCCTTCAGCCTTGGCTTGGGTGTTTTCAGGTGTCCATTGTAAAAGGACTCCAGACCTTAGCACAACTGACACATGATGGAAGCCCCACCATTCAGGTCATAAATCAGCATGTAGACAGCACCCCCTGACAAAATGGAAACAAAGACTTAATCCAACAAAGTCTCTAGTTCTCAGAAAGTCTCTAAATGCACTAAATTCTCTTTATTTACTTCTGTGTTTTGCTCCTGATTAACTGTTCTAACTGAAGTATGTCAACCCAGGATATGGTTTTGTGCTTAAAAGCTCACCCTGAGAAAGTCTCAGGGCTACACTGGGATACTGAACACCCAGTGTAGTCACTGGATGACCGTAAAGACTTCTTATTGGCATAAACCCATGGTCTGAGTAGTCCTCTCTGGTGGCTACCCCACAACACTGTAAGTTTCCTTTACTGGAATCACACACCAGTGCTCTGGTCTATCATGAGACCTAGATGGTGTGTGGTTTTCTGCTTAGGAGAGTTGGTTTCTTGACTTCCTTCAAAAGTAGAGAATAATGGGAAGAGCAGTTGAAGGTTTGGTTTCCCTGGCAACACTGTAGCTTGACCTGTGTGCTTTGATGTGCACTGCTGTAGGCACCAACTCCAAAGATGGCAGGTGTTCCTGTTGCAGGAAGTCAGGGTACCTGCAGGAAAATGATTCCCTGGTCTCCCATGTGAGCCCTAAGCCTGCTGTGCAGGAGCGATGGTTTAGTGTGCTGCTGCAGTGGGCATAGCAAGCCACTTATCCAGTGGACTTGATGGCCAGTAGCTAGAGAGTGGGCTTTTAGAGAGATACCCGTGGTTGAATGCGGTCATGGACAATGAAAGGTAGTTTGCCCTCTTTGTCTATTTTTCTTCAGATAATTGCATCCAAGAGAAAGTGGTTCTATCCCTCTCTCCCACTTTGCTCCTCTGTTAAAATAAAACAAGGGTTGATTGAAGCTCCTGAACATATGTGAAACTTGTACAAAGGTGTCTTCTGTGAAAATGACTCACAATCTGTAGACATTATTTAGGAGATGCCTTGAGTTGGAAAATCCCATCCTTGGGGTTGAGAGATTTTTGGCTTTCTCCAAATAAATTTACTCTTTAAAGATAAAAACAAAGATTACAACAGGGTCATGCTGACACTGTCATCCATTTGGTCACATGTCACCATCTCTTGTGCTGTTGGTTGTTTCTTATTACAGTTTTCCCCAAAGGTCAGCAATATTTATTTAACCAAATTTATAGACAACAAGTAAGCAGAGTCAGTGGATTTGAAATCTCTCTCTCCCACCTCCCCTCCTCAGTTGAGAGTTACCAAGGATCACAGGCTGAGTCTCATGATTCCAAACTAGCTGATATATCCATGCCACAACTTGTTTGACCTCTTACTTAAATATGGGTTCCTCTCTCTTCCCAAGTCAACTACTGACCCATCCTGACACACGGAGAATAGTTTTAATTTCATTGGTCCATCCTGTCACCTTGTCCCCTTTACAGGCTGGCTGCTTGTCAAGAGCTCTACCCACTGTGCAGTCACCACCACCATGCTCTGCATCATCCTCATCATCTCCATCATCATATGGGAGCTGCCTGATGGACAAAGGGGGAGCTGGTACAGCTGATGCTGGACAGAAAGGACTGTGGCTCACAGCACATCGTCCTGTGGGGAGGTAGGCTGTGGAGCCTCCTTCTCCAGCCCTTCTGTTTCCTTGGCTTCTCATCACCAGCACAGCCCTCTCTGTTCATACCCACAAACCACTGTGTGGTTTTAGACCCATCCCCATATTCTCTAGTCCTCTCTGGTCCCTCGGTTCAGGCTGCTGTCACATCTTTCTTTGACACTCAGTCCGTCCATATTAACTATACAGTGAGACACAGAACTACACACTGCTCAACACTTGGTTCTGTGGACTCAATCCCACACTCTCTGCTTTCCAACCTTCACTTCTGGTGCTGTGATAAATACCTGACAGAAGCCAGGGAGAAGAGAAAGCTTTCATTCGGCTTACAGTCCA